>NW_009699795.1:0-12340 GCF_000703405.1 Apaloderma vittatum
CCACCCCCCTGCTTCAGCCCCCTGCCCTGCCAGCTCTCCCCTCACAAATCTTGCGCAGGCTGGCTGTAAGCCAAAGCTCCGAGATGGTCCGAGTCACAATGTCGCAGAACTGCAGCCTCATTAAAACAAAGAGGGAAAACAGGAGGCAAAGAGGAAACTACACAAGGGACAGAGAGAAAACTGGCAGGAGGTTTGTGTACGTGTTTGTATTACCGCAGTCATTTAGGACACACATTGAAGTAGCCTCTGAAATTTGTTTTTGGCTGGGGCTCCTGTTGTGTTCAGAGCTGTATCAACACAAGCCATACCCTATCTGGTCTCTGCTTCAAAGTGGTAGATGAGGCAAATGATGGACCCAAATACGTAAGGGAGCAGAGGAAGAGAGGACCTGTCAACAAGGCAATCCAGGAGCCTAGAGCACCAGCCTCCTTATCACTGTCCAATTTCCTGCAGGCATTGCAAGGAAAAGAAGTTTTAAATTGCTTTTACGCACCCCTGCCTGCTTGAGTGCACAGAAAAACAGAAGTGCCTTCAGAAGCAGCTGGCTGGTATTTTGCTCAATACATGGCCCCATGCCTTATTTGCAGTTTGCTGTGTAAGCACTGTTGTCAAGCGGGAACTATTTGTTTCCTCTAGGATTTTCTGTGGGACTCATCGCTATGACATGAGAGGACTTCAGACATCAATTAGATTCTTTCCAGAACAAGCCTGTGAGACTGAGGAGGGAAAAGCAAGAGGAAAAGCTTTGTGGCTCTGAGAGCTCATCTCTGCTTCAAACCAAGACCAAATTTCAAGTTAGGTACGCAGAATGCAAGAAACTACGATGACCTTCGAGCTAAGTGACTCCCTCAGCTTTCCATGGGACTCTTGTGCCAAAGTCTGGACTAACATCTAGTGCTCCTGGCCGGTATTCAGACCAGTTAACCCCCATGAAACTGCTCCTTTTCCTCCTGAAGTCCCTTCCCTCACTCTTTCACTACATAGCTTCTTTACCAAGAAACTCCCTCCTTATGCAGCCATGATGCATCTGCAAGGTGTCTGTGTACTGTGTGCTACAGGGCTTGAATAAATGGCTCTAAAGACTATGCAATTTATAAGCGAAGAAAAAGCAAAAACTGGGATCACACAGGTGCCTTCTAGACTTTGAGTACCTGGAATTTATGTTCTGAATTCCTTTTTCTGCACTGAGAGATGTATGTGGGGAATGTGTGGTGGGGAACGTGTGGTGAAGTGTGCAAACTTTTTAGTTTTCCTGTCTTCCCTGCTCCTTCTCTCAAGCAACTTTCCTTGCCCATTTTGCCTGGAGTTGGGCAGCACCCTCCTAGCCTTGCATTGCCTGCACCCAGCAGTGACACCACTGAAGTTTTAGCTCTGCAACCTGGAGATGTCTCCCCTGCTCTTCAGGCTAAGAGATATGACACAGCTTGTATTCCCATCTAAGCTTTCTTCTGCCCCTGGGTAGGTTTTGTCTGTGGGGAGCAGTCCCTGGCACATGCCACTGAAGCGTGCTCAGGTACTGTTGGCCGTAGACCAAGGATGTGTTATGGTCTGTGAGACAGCAAAGGGTCTTGCAAGCTCCTCCAGAGCCTCAGAGGTGCAGAGGCTCTGCACTAAAAACCTGCTGTGCAGGAGCTCTGGCCCATCTGCTCCGCTGGGTCCACACAGAGCAGGGCAGGGGACTTAGCGTGGGGCACAATGCTGGCATAAGGCAGCCAGATGTTGTGAGGGAGGACAGGGCTCATCACTGCTTGCCAAAGCTGCTGTGAGCACAGACCCACCGCAGTGGGAACATCAGGTTCTGCCTGGGTGGGACCCTGCCCACAGCTAACCCAGTAGCAGTCTTTGATGAGCTTCGTCAAACTGACATTATGGACAAATTGAGGCAGCTTTTTATGGCAATGGTAAAATGAAAATTGTCCTTGACAAAAGGCAACTCCTGTTGCAGGTTTAAGGCTTTGACTTCGAACTATGCGCTGCTGTGTGTTCTTTAAATTAATTTGAAAATAGGTAATTTTTTAGTGGAATATTTTTGCTTTTGGGTTTTGTTCCAAAATCAGGTAAGTTTTTTTGACTGAAGCACTCCCTCACTGCATGGAGGACACAGGGGCACAGAAAATTTCAGGACTGAAAGCCTTACAGCAGTTGTCAAAGTCATAACCAGCAGACAAAAAGCACTTATACCAGAAAGCGTGAGACAGCCTCAATATAAAGCGACGCAACTAGTTCAGCTTATAATGCATCTAAAATATTTTTATAAGGTCTCATATACTCTGTTAGATTGTGTTTCTACAGTACTAGTGTACTTCACCCCAGAGAGAAGTGTGTGAGCTTCTGGCAGGAGAGGAAGCAAGAGCAAGGAGGAAAGGATGTGAAGGAAGAGCTAGATGCTCCCTTGCTTTTCAGTCAGCCTCTCCTTGGTCCCTGCAGCTGCCAATAACTTTAGTATGACAATAGCAATAACACAAAATCCTGTTAAATATAGATTCAGGTGAATGTAAATTGAGGAGAAGCATCTATAGTAATCAAGGTTTGGTGGATGTGTCTCGAATATGGCATTGTTCTAATTACCGAGCTCTGCGCACCTGCAGCAAATATATTAAAAAAAGTTTTCCAGCACGCTGCTGCTTGCTAAGTGAAATCAAGGCATGACAGCTCTGTGTAGTTTTGCGTTTACAAACTCAAGACAGTGAAACTTTATCAGTTATTTCTCCAGCCTTTTACTTCCCAAGATGCCAGTTATGGCTTAGGTCTCCAACACATTCCAGGCTCTTCTGTACTCTGTCTGAAAAAACCCCACCTTTATGTGAAGGAGCACAACAGCTTATCAAGAGCTGGTGAGCTGCTTGTGAGCTGTGACCACACAGGCTGAAAACTAGAGCTGAATAGATCTGAGAAGAGCCATACTCTTTGTGTGATTTGGAAAACAGCAACTACAGACCATACTCAAGGCAGAGCTGTGTGCATACTTGAAACCCTTTCCTGGGACTTTGCAAAAACCACCAAGACCTGGCGAGGAGTTCCAGCAGCGCTGCTAGGTGTCCACACTAGCAGCAGCTAATGGAAATCCTCTGCCTACACTCACCTGAAAGTCACAGCACAATCTCTTTCCCCTCCCAGGGAGGGGGCAAAAGGGATTACACTTTTGCTCTGCTGCCATGGCCACATGTCCCACAGATAACTCTACTCTGACCTTTGATCTCAGGAGTCCAAATATCTTGTGCAGGGGTGCTCCCCGTGCTGCCAAGCTGTATGGTCCTGCAATACCCAGTTGGGGCCAGCATCACCTTCAGGTGTATCCACAAAGACGCGGTCCCAGTTTTGTGTGCAAATCCTGAGCCAGGACTGACTTAGCTGGCTTTAGCAGTGGTAATTGTGTAGCTGCTGTGGCAGAGTTTGGTGCTGGCCAAATCGGCCCATAGAGAAGTCTGTTCCATGACAGTGATGTAAATACACTTTTACTTTAGCAGTAACCCATAAATACATTTGAGGGAAAAATCCAGAAATACAATATGCTAAAAAGCAAAGGCTTATAGTAAGATGTTCTCTCCAGGAGGCCCCTGAAACAGCCCAAGACAGCATGACAAGCACGTGAACTCATCACTCCTTCCATTGCCAGGGTTTACTGTGCAGAAAACACATGGAATAAAAATGGAGAAGTTAAAAAACGGATCTGAGAATGCCCAGGCCCAAAGCCATACTTAAGTGCACGGCTTGCTTCACTGAAAGCTGGGCATGGAAAGGCTTGGCTTTGTTTCCCACCTTATTTTTTCAGTCTTTGTAGCTGACAGTAAAGGCACTGCCTGAGTATTCACAGAAGCAGACACTTCCCCTAGAAAAGAGTTCTCTCACCTTAATCTGCAACAAAGGTGGATCTGGTTTCGGTCAGTGTGCAAACTGCTGGGCGCCGTTGTTACATCTGTAGCTTTCTCATGTGATGAGGCTGTGGCATCAGCCTTTACCATGCTGCCAGGGAGGACGATGCAAGACGTGGGAGGTGACTTTGCTGGAGGTACTTACTTACTTCTCTGATTCCTGACTCCTAAGCCTGCCACACAGATGAGTCAGAGGAGCAGTGCGCAGAGAGTAGGAATATCCTGACTGATGCGCTGACACTGCCTGCAGCAGTCAGCAATGCTGGGCTTTGTAGCTGGGCTGAGCAGAGGGGAAAACCATAGCCACTTGGCCAAGGACAGATGCAGATCCTCCAGGGACGAGAGGCAACTAGGGAGCAGACTGTGCTCTGGGGCACTTTCTCATCCTGAATAGCACCTTGTTTGTCCCACAGCCCTGGAGGAGTCAGGAGCCCTGCTTGTGCCTTTTGGCAGGAAGGAGAAATGGACAAGAACGATGCCTTCGGTGACTGTTTTCAGCCCGGCATCCTATTTCTGCTATATCCATGCAGCAGACTTTTTACCTGTGATTGTCTATTTTGCTTCCATCTGTATGCCAGATCATCTTTTATTTTGTATCCATGCGGTGCTAAAAATGTGATATTTGTGAGGAGAGCTGCTGGGCAATGCAGAGATGTAATAACCACATACAGGTATAACAAAGTGTCAGCGTGAGGATCTGTGAACATCTCTGCTTTGCCAAGCAGGGAACTAGTACAGAGGGACATTTTGCTGTTTCCGGGTTATTTACAGGTAGTGCTGAAAAGCCTGTGCTGGTCTGTGTTGTCAACCTGTTCAGATGCACTTATGGAGAAAGAATATGGAGCCAGAGGCTATCACAGATGTCTGATTTCTGTGTATGGTTTCTGAAAACAGGGGAACTGAAATTTCTATTCAAGAGTACTCAGTTTATGGTACCTGTGCACCTCCAGTGCTGCAGAGCTTCATATATCTGCTTTCTTCATGGCCACTGAAAGGCAATTAAATGTGCAATGTATAGACTTTTTCACCACTTAAAAGGAAAGGTGGTGATCCCTCTACTTTCCTTTATCATAATCCTGTTCCATGAGTTCCTTAAGAAAAAAAAAACACAAGGAAGAAGAAATTATTTGCAGTTGCCGTCACTGAACACAAAGTGAAGTTCTGGCAGACAGTGGGCAGATAGAAGTCACCCAAGAGAAAATGTAATTGCAGTCGTCAGTGGTGGATCTTAACACTCAGCTTCTTGTCTTGAAGTCAGGAATAAAATTGTCTTAAGGAAACTCCCAGGGTGGCTTTCAGCAGACAGATCCTCTGAAGAGCAAAGTGATGAATGAGAGTATCATACTTGCCCGTGCTCTATTCTGGAGCTGGGTAAATGCTGAAAAAGGTATGGCAGGTTCAGATCCTTTCTGAACTATGACCCTTTGATGCCTTCGTTGCCCTCCTCCTTTTCATTCTCTCTTCTCCGTCCACCCACATTTCCTGCAGGGCAAGACAAGGGGCACAGAGTGGTGTCACTCTTCTTGAAACCTGGCTACCAAAGGCCACAATTAACCCACAGTCATGTCCTAAGTGGAACATTTGACCTTGTTGATTATTAAGTGTGTTATGCAGGGATAAAATCCTGCCTCCTGGGACCAAGATCCTGTGCCTATGAAAGAGCACAGCCAGTGAAGGTGTCTCCCTCCGTAAGAGAGTGACTTGGCTGACCTATGGATATTTCTAACGTGTAGCTGGATGTCAAGCTAGCCAAACAATGAGAGTCTCCTTCCCTTTGTTTTGCATCATTTCAGAAAAGAAAGTATTGCAGATATACAAAGAGCTTGAAGCTCCTGTTGTACTGACATTTTATTCTGTGAAGCGATATGAAATGAAGGTCTCTTCCCTCATGCCAGGCCTTTAAAAGCCTTGGGATTGTAAATTTATGTGACTCTTAACCCCTCCTGTTGTTACAGATGGTGACCCTGGGTAGTTTAATAAGGCTTTTAAATAGCAGCTCCCCTCTCTGCTCTATCAGAAGGCTGCTCAGGGGAGATAAGGAGGCAGGATTCGGTCCCAACCCTCACATTTGCTGTCAGCAGCAATGGCAGGCAGCTGGGGCCACTGCCCTTGGGGCTGCCTGTCTGCTGGTGAGGTAGCACTGGGCTCTGTCAGGACATCACTTGCCTCTCTGTCAGCTCAGCTCTGGCCAGCACAAACATCAGCACCCGTGAAACTCTGCTCAGCAGTGGCTGAGCCTCCAAGGTGCTTGTTTCCACCCTCCCCATAGCTCCAAAACTACTGGGAGCTCCCTTCTTCTGGCTCGGGGATGCAGTTGGGCCACGGTGGGCATCAACAGAGGCTGCATCTGCTGTGTGATCCCACCAGCAGCCCTGGCAAGCAGGCAGTGCCCCACTATCAAGTGTTTGCTACCCGAGGAGTCTTCCTCTGTCTGCCTTGGGGAAGAGAGTGCATACCTGCCTTTGGCTAGAATGATGGTACCATCCATATCTTCTTCACCCTTTCCTCTGCATTTCATTCTGCTTTGTTTTGGCAGCTCTCTTCTTCTCACTTACCTTAGACACCACATTGGAGCCTCTAATTCAGCCATGCTGAGGTTGTTGGTTGCAGTACCTTTCCTCACCATGCACAGCAGAGATGACGACTGGGATGCTGCTGGTGCACTATGAAGGAAGGAGGGAGGAAAGAGGGTGATGTCCATCCGATTTCCTCCTTCTAGCAGCTTCCTTCTAGGCTTCATCAAAGCAGCAACCATTGGGTATCAGAACCTTTGCCTGTGTTCAGAGGCAGCCACCAGGTCTGGGGAGAAGACCTGGGCAATTTCCTTGGTGCTCCATTGCTAAACAGGACCAGCAAGTCCCACATGCCAGGGCCACTTGCGCTACCACAAATCACTGCACCATCAACCACCCCATGCTGCAAGGTAGCATGCAATGACACGTGTCAGGCTTTTCGGCACAAATACAGCACAAGTGTGCATGTAGGCTAGTTATTGAACTCCAGTTGTTGTTACACAACTGGAGATAGTTGTGCCTTTGTGTCAAATAAATCTGGTACATGGTTTGAGTTTTGAGGTCACATTAAATTGCAGAGCCACAGGAAGAAAAACTTTCAGATTGGGAGCAGTAAACAGGTGACTTGGCTGACTTAGGTTGACCAGACCCCAGAACCCTAGACCCAGGCACCAAGCTTAGCCAGGCAAGCAGGTAGCTTACAGCTAAACCAGCTCTTCCAGAGGTTACATGGGTTTGGCATTCTCCAGCAGAACCTTTCCTTACAGGACAATCCTGGCCAAGTCTATTTTAGCAACCTTTTAGTGCTAAATAATGATTTAAATCTATCAAGTTTTTCACAATTATCTTTGCAGGGAATAGTACTTGAAATGTACTGTTATTTGTCTTTTATATTTTTCAAAGGAAGTCCGATGGTTTTTTTACTAGCCTTTGATATTAAATACATTGAACAAGGTATTCCCTTGCTCCATCTCACATTTTTCTCTTTGCAGCACAGCCTCTTCACCTTCCTGCCAGCTCACAGGCCGACAGCAGTGAGGACAACGTCACCCAAATGGCACAGAACGAGAAACCGTGCTGTTACTAACCACGTTTGTGTTTCTCATTGCAAAGCCTGGAGCTTTGGTATTACTGTTGCTTTCCTCTGCTCCTGGCTCAAAGATTTTTCTCTCTCCCCAGCCTCAGTACAAACCAACATTGCTTCCCATGGTGCAAACCAGTCTTACTTAAATCACAGTCACAAAGAGCTGAGCACAACAATCCCAAGGCACAGTGATGAAATGTGGGGAAGTAGGGCTGAGCTTTGCAAGAAGTAAAGCTCTGAGTGTGTTGCTGTGGTAGAAGAATACCAAATGCAATGATTTAAGGAGAGAAGATGAGTTATGACATGTGATCTGAGCTCAGGCGGGGAGTCAGACTTCTCTGCCACTGGGGAGACAAAGCACCATATGACCAAAATCAATGTTCTGGACTTTGTGATGTAGTTGTTGGGATTATTAAGATGACTGGATTTGCCCATCGAAGTGTACAGGACAAAACATATGGCACTAAACAAGCCAGCAAAGCAGTCAAGGGGCTGCTACATGAAGGGATTTGTATGTAAACATAGTGGGGCAAGGCAAAAGCCATGCTCCTGTAAGTTAATTTATCTGTGTTTGCTGTAATGACGATGTAATTATAGGAGTGCAATTCAGGAGATTTATCTTTTTAATCAGTGAACTCCTGTGTCCTTCAAAAATCTCTTTTCACAGCTATGGAGCCACCTGCGTCAAAGTGCAGCAGGGAGCCCTCGCTTACTCATGGCTCCTGTGCTCTGTCTCACCCCACGCTGCAGAACCACCACAGCTCCGAGCAGATGGTCCCACATCAAATGTTTCCTTCCCGTGTCACTTATTATTAATTAATTGGAATATTGTTAGCATGCATTGTAATGTCCTTGGACATTTTCCTCATGTCAGTATAGTTCCTTTTAGTGATACCTTAAATACATAACAATATAAATCTATACTGCCTAGCAGTGGAAGTTTCCTAATGGTAATTTCAGCTGAAAATATATTTTTTTCTTGAGAAAACTCAGTGCATTATCCGTGCTCCCTGAGCTTGCTATGCAGGAGTAAGCCAAACTCAAGGAGCTCTGCCAAGAGCCAGAGCCCACCCCTATAAAAGATAAATCGTGCCCAAGCAGTACATACTTCCCCTCACAGAGAAGCGGGCGCTGTCAGCGGGTAACGTCACTCACATACACAGGAAGCCAAGAGATACACAATCTATCTGAACACTATCCTGGTCATTTTTTGTGACTCTGTGTGTGCTTTCTCCCCTCACTACAGTCAGTTTCGCTACCTTGCATGTGTCCTGCTGGAAGAATCACAGAATCATAGAAGAGTTTCAGTTGGAAGAGACCTTCAAGATCACTGAATCCAACCTTCTCCTACCCCTATTAACACTACTAAACCATGTCCTTCAATGCAACATCTACCATTCTCTTAAATACCTCCAGGGATGGTGACCAACCAGGTGACCCAACCACCTCCCTGGGCAGCCTGTTCCAATGTCTGACAACCCTTTCAGTAAAGAAATTCTTCCTAACATCCAACCTGAACCTCCCCTGGTGCAACTTAAGGCCATTAAAAGAAAAAAGCCTTAAAAAAAAAAAAGCCATAAAAGAAAAGCCTAACAAATCATAGAATCACAGCATCATAGAATCCCTCAAAAGCAGTATAATGCTATTACATTTTCAAGCAGTAGCTCCGAACTTTTCTTATCCTGAAGTTACAAAAGAATAAAGGCTCATGACCCCATCCTTGCTGTATTTCTGGTAGCAACCATACCTAAGGTACCAGCCAGGGCCCTGGTGAAGCCAGTGGGGACCCTGTGTAAGTGGGGTGAAGGATCCAGCTTGGTGGCTTTATCATAAGAAGCTAACAACAGGGATGACAGTAAAACCTGGCACCAATGCAGAATTGCCTTGGTTAAGACCTGCAAAGGATCTGTGCGGGGGCAAAGCACCACTCTCTTGCCCTCGGGGAGCAGGAGACCTGGACACCTCGCATTAAGGAACATGCTGTCCCCAAGTTTCAGCTCCACTGAGACGTCTTCTCAGGGGCTGAGAAAATGGTCAGCCATGGATATTCTGCAGCTCCGTATGTGGCAGCTTAAGCCCTGTTTCTCAAGGCAGGAAGAACACGTGGACTAGAAGGTGAGGAAAGGCACATGAGCTGGAGTGACCAAAGCAGCTGCTTTCTCCGGCTTCACCAGCTGACTGTGTGCCTGTGTCTTACCAACTGCAGCCAAAAACGAAACATTTGAAAATGCTTCCTGACAGTAACACTATATCCAAGGCTTTGCTGGAAGGGTCCTACTGGTGCCAACCTGCTGACAGCACTGGGCCCTCAGGAGGCTGATAGAGCAAAAACACCACACAGGCGTTGCTGGCACTCAGGCAGTCTCTGGACTGGCCATGGGAGAGCACAACAAGCTGTAAAGATGAAGACATATCAGGAGAAAAAGATACTGCCAAGAGCAAACCAATTTGCAGGGAAAAGCTTCTAAGCTGTGACACACACGGACTGCAACACCAAAAATGCAAATGACAGATCAGACTGGAAAGGTCTTTTGTTTTCCTCTATGCAATGTTTTTACTTACAGCTGAGATCTCAAGGCAAGCAGAAGTAACAACATGAACGCTTATGAGGAATGAACGTATTAGACTATGACAAAAGATAAATATTATTTTTAGGCAATGCAAGGTTTTTCATTCCTTCTGAATTTAGCAGTGGTTTGAGCACAAGATTTCCTCTAAAAGACAATCACACAGAGCTGCATCAAAACAAAGGGGGGGTGAGCTAACCTGACCTTAGCATGCCCACTAATTTCTTCCACTTAAGGAATCTCAAAGCCATTTACAAGAGGAGTGAGGGGATGAATGGGTAAATTAAATCTTGCATAACCTGTGGGAGGTGGAGGCAGGCAGCACTATTTACCCATTTTGAAGGTGGCAATTAAAGCTGTAGACTGTCACCAATGGTTTGTTTCAAAGGTGTCAACAAGCAGGAGCAGAGGAAGACTCGCTAACCTAACATGGCTCTTTCTCTCCACAGGGCATAGAGTGAGCCGAGGACAACTAGCTCAGACAAATCCAACTGCAGCTATTTTTTGGTTCATTTTGGATCTTGCCCCAAAACAGCAGGAAGATGAGAAAAAGCTGAATTCATAAATGGCCCTTTCAGTTTTGCATAGAAAATATGCTCTTCCAGACCCAGCTGCATAATGACAGCTATGTAAGAAGTGATCAAGGGTGCTTGGTGTCTGTAATTTAATAGATCTGCTGCTTCAGTGAAAGCAGCTTACCACCCAGGTGGGAACTGCTGGCCCAGATGTGTCTGTGGTCCATCCAGCCCTGTTGCTATAGGTCTCCCAGCTGTGTGTTGCTCACTCATGTATTGTCAGCACCAGCACAAGAACGCTCTCTGAATCATGCAGGTGAACAAGCCAAAGGTAGTAGTGCAAGAGCCACCCAGTACCTCCATCAGCTGGTGTCAAAGAGGCTGGTATCACAGGTTTCTTCTTGGACTGAAGTCCATGATCCATGTTGGAGGAGGTAAACAGGGAGGGAAAGCAGAGACAGAGTCCAGGGCCACACTTCACTTGACAACCTTTTTGATTTGTTTGTACAATAGGAGTTGGTTTTTTGTTCCTCCCCCTCCAATTCTTATTAGGACGTGGGTATACCTTTCACCAGAAACATAGCCAAACTCCATGCTATGCCCGAGTTAGACATAAACATCTCCTGTTTGACCACCAGCTATCTGAATGTATATTTGAGATATAGCATATGACTACTGTGTGTTTTTAAAAAGTCCTTCAAACCAAATACTGCTTGAATTTGGGATACTTCTATTCTGGATGGGAATCTAAAGTTTGTCTCATTTTTTAAAAAAATATTTAAATGAGACTTGCATTTAAAAAGTGCTGTTTTGAGGCAGTACGTTCTTTTACAGTCAACTCTAAGCAAGTCTCAGTCATTAAATATTTATTTTAAATGTGCAGTTCCTGAGGTCTGTGCACCTCTAGCAGCTAGAATGATTTGCAGTATACTGGATCAATGCATGACACCAAGAAAGGCCTTATTCATTGCTTCCAAAAAGGCTATTAAAAATATCCTGTAAGAAGATAAGTTGCTTAGAACATGTCTGTGTAGCAGAAGATTAAACATACCTCAGCCAGACAATGTTTCATGGTTAGACCAACCAGGCACTGCTTCTTCTCTTCATAAACCCCAATTCACTACACCATTTCTTCTTTAATGTGCTCTACCTGGCTTCCTAAAGATCTATGTGCTTTGTGGAAAGAGAAACTAATATTATTCTGGGGAAGCAAAGAGGAAATAAAACTTAAGCTGATTCTTTAATTTTCATCCAGAAAATTTTGAAGACTGAGCAGCTTTTTTTTTTTTTTTCAGATGAAATTGTGGCTTTTTCTCTTTACTTTTACTGAGAATGTGATAAATATATCTTTTCTAAGTTATACTTTTCATAAGGGGATATATCAAAAGATAAAGCCAAATTTGCTTCTGGGAGGGTCATGTGTAACTCCAGGAAAGAATGTAGAGATAAAATACACCTGTGGTTAAATTAACCAAGGAGAGGATTGAAGTTCTTACTGAAATCAATGAAGCTGCCTTTTACAGCAGAAGAGGCCGTAGTTTGCAGAGTGTTAAGTGAATCATGCAGCTACTTGCAAGTGCTGAAGCAGAAGAGCCCCATTGCCAGGGCATTGTGGTTGCTTTTACCTTGGCGCTGTACTAGGTGGGAACCAGAGAACATGACAGCCAGTCTGTCCTCTGTGGCTTGCATCATCCTCCCATCAGCTGTGAGCAGATGGGGCTTTATAAAACAGCAGTAAGAATTGGTGCTGGGGGCATTTTAGTGACGTGGCTGAAGTGACACAGGCGAG
>NW_009699796.1:0-1359 GCF_000703405.1 Apaloderma vittatum
CCTTCTGTTCAGTGTTCAGAAGAGCATGATACCACCTTCCTCGTGAATAGTGGAGACTTGTTCACCACTGTGACAGCAGTACTAGATAAACTACTCTGGATAGGAACCCCTGGGAACCAACAAACTGAAAAGTTGGTGAAAGATATTAATAAATTTTAGATGGCCTTTGGTAACCTTAAGGACAGGAAATCAATTATTCTTGTTATTGTTTGATACGTGACTGTCCATAATAAGTGAATATATAGCATTTTGAAGGCTGTAGTTCAAAAGGTTTGGTCGCTGATTGAAATTCGATTACAAAGGATTGCTTTTGGGGTATCGTCTGTTGGAATGATTAAATTTTCTCCTTCCCAGTGTTGATCCCAAAATGACCATGGGTACCAACTTTTCAGCCTTTAGTTTAAAATCATGATTTAGTCATTCAAGTCTTGATAAGGATGAAAGCTCCTTTCTCCCAGTTATCAACTAGAAAAAAAAAAAAAAGGAGATGATGTTCTGCTTGCACAAACAAAAACAGCATAAGCAATCCTTAATCACGAAAGAGCAGATGAAATAAAGGTCACACATTTTCAGTTTGTGAAGGTAACCTACAATTAGAATAATTGCTTTTAATATATTCTTACCTTAAAACTTCTGAGTCTTGATTACTAGAGCCTTTCCCCAAACACAAGTGGAGGCTTTCAGCTGTGCATCCTATATAGCATCAAATCACGCTGACAGGTTCTGTTAGTTCCCACTATTCCCTGCTCACTTTCTCAGTAGAGAAACAGCAGCAAAAAGAGATGGTGAGGTTAGAGTTCACGCACTTTCTTCCCCTTTTAGGAGCTAACAAAGAGGGAGAGGTATGCCAAGGTGAACATGTCCAGTTTACTAATCAGTTCAGTGAAAGTTTCATAGCAGTGCAGAGCATAAAGCTTCGTGAGTGACTGTACCCTGGGTTTCTTTGTGATAGTTTTTGTCCAGAGAGTGCTATGCTGTACGAAGAGTGAAATTTATTTTCTATTTCTTTCCCTCCCTTGTGCTAAATGGATATATCTGGAAGTAATAAAAAGGAATATTGTGGGAATTAAATCCTTTTACCCACTTTACCTGTTTAAAAGAGAGAAATTATTGCTCTTCTGCTTCAGTACATGACTTAACAACCTATGAAGTTTATGTGTGTTTTTAACACTATGTAGAGTAGAAGTTTCCGTCTTAACTTGCTCTTGATTTTAATGTCTAGAGGAAATACAGATTTTCCTGGTTTAGCCATGGCAGCAGTCAATATAGCAGATGATTCCTCTCTGTGGTTAGGCCACAGTCCTGTGTGCTCTAATATGGACCGCAGTGGAGATCTGCAGCAACTTTTAGGGGTTTGTG
>NW_009699797.1:0-7543 GCF_000703405.1 Apaloderma vittatum
TCCTCTCCTCTCCTCTCCTCTCCTCTCCATCAGATTTTAGGTTACAAATCAGAAAAAAAGAAAACATTTCATTGTCGTCAATCAAGGGAGAAAACTCAACAAAGCATCATTTGCCATTACCTTAGTATTTTCTGGGGCAGTTTAAATATTACATCATGAAAGTTCAGAAATTGTGGATAATTTTCACCTTTCATTTTTCTAGTGTAATTTGTGTAGCCGATTTTGCTTCGGGGAATTAAAAGATACAGTTCCAGGTGCATTTCCCTCCTGAATCCTGGCTTTTTTTCTTGGAATTAAAAGATACAGTATTAAAGTGAAAAAATCAGTGTCTGCAGCATAACCTCAATTACCTAAATGTCAGGGTAGACAGAAAACATTTGGACAGTGGAAATTTTAGATAATTTTCAATATACCTAATAGATATATTAGGGCACAGGGTGTTCCATATATTTAAAGTTTGGATTATTGTAGAAACTGCCGTAACTAGTGCATTATAATGGTCCATTGAGCATTGAGTGTGGGTACTTGAAGAAATACAAGAAGTCCCATGAGCTACTTATGAAATGTCAGATACATATGGCAGACCTCTTTCAGTTTGAGATTAATGACCTAAAATATGAGGATTATGTTCTTTATTACTGTGTTTGCTGAAGCATCTACTAAAATCCTCACTGTCTGCAGAAATGTTTGATTTTTCTTTAAAACACTTGCAAAATTCAATTTATTTGAGTAAAATCTTGTGATGTCTAAGTTTCACAGGCTTCCCTCTTTCCTAATCCATAAGGATGCTGATGTCATTGTAGTCTCTTGGCTTCCTACTCTGCACCACTGTGAAGAGCCCACCCATCTTGTTGAGGAGCTCCCACAAGCAGGGGGGGCTGCTCTTAGGTCCCTGCGAAGCCCTCTCTGCTCCAGGCTGAACAAGCTCAGCTCTCCCAGCCCCACCTTAGAGGGCAGGTGCTCCAGCTCACATTATCTTGGTGGCCCCACACTGAGCTGGATCCAGTTTACCAATCTTTGACTTCTACCACTGTGCCCAAAACTGAGTGAAGTATCTAGGTGTGAAGTGATTCTGCCCCTGTAGTCAGCACTGGTGAGGCCACAGCTTGAGTACTGTGTTCATTTTAGGGCACCACAGTACAAGAAGGACACTGGGGTGCTGGAGTGGGTCCAGAGAAGAGCAACAAAGCTAGAGAACATGTCTTATGAGGAGTGGCTGAGGGAGTTGAGATTGTTTAGTCTGGACAAGAGGAGGCTGAGAGGAGACCTTGCTGTTCTCTACAACTACCTGAAAGGAGGCTGTAGTGAGGTGGAGATTGGTCTCTTCTCCCAAGTAACTAGTGACAGTACAAGAGGAAATGAGCACAAGTTGCACCAAAGGAGGTTTGGATTGGATGTTAGGAAAAATTTCTTTACTGAAAGAATGGTGAAGCATTGGGACAGGCTGCCCAGGGAAATGATGGAGTCACCATCCCTGGAGATGTTCAAAAAACATGTATATGTGGCCCTTGAGGATATTGTTCTGTGGTAGAATTGCATCGACAGTTGGACTAGATGATCTTAGAGGTCTTTTCCAACCTTAACGATGCTATGATTCTATAATGAAAGCTGCCTGGGGGTGGATAAACACTTCCTCCAATCTGTGCATACAGTCCAGGCTATCACTGGCCGTCTTTGCTACCAGGGCTTGCTGCTGGACCATGTGCCACTTGCTGTCCACCAGGACCCCCAGGGTCTTTGCCACAGAGCTGCTCCTTAGGAAATTGGCCCCAGGCTGTATCAGATCTAGGGAAATTCCTTCCCAGGGAAAAGACTTTGCATGTGTCTTTGTTGAATTTCATGAGTTTCCTGCTGGCCAGTTCATCTTGCCTGTCCAAGTCCCTCAGTATGGCAACCCTGCCCTAGAGCAAATGGAGTGTTCCCCCTAGTTTAGTATCAACTGCAGACTTGATGAGAGTGCAAATAATGTTATTATTATCAGGAAAAGAAGCACAAATTTTGTGAGAAAAGGCAAATATATTTACTCTGTAAAATTCCAGACAGATTTTTACACCTTCTATTTTGAAAGGAGTTAATTAATCAGTACGCATTGTATGCACTTAGAACAATGTGTCTGTATTTGGGTAGGAGAGGGGAAACATGCAGAGGCAACAGATAAAAGGAGAGACAGGCATTTTAAGATGGAGAATAACGCTCCTATGTGCAGGGAAAAAGCCCACACTCAAACCAGAAAAGATAGTTTTCTCAGTGAGAGAAGTGAGGAAGGCGAAGAGCATTAAACTCCAGTTAGCTCAGCCATTACTCCTCTCCCTGCTGCTTATTTCTATTTTGTTAACTCTCAAGCTCTTTAGGAGGAAATGGATATCATTGCAAGTGTTGTTTGTTATTATTTCAATATTATAAAATGAAATTTTACAGAATATCTCCCAGCAGTAGGAGAGTTTCAGGCTATTGGCAGATTACTCAGAAGTGATAAGAAACAGTTTAGTAAAAAGCTTCTCTTCAGCTAAATATAGCATATATACTTTATATACTGTGGCTGTAAACAGGGTGTAGAGCACAGAGAAACTGTTTAATATTCCAGGTTTTCCTGCCAACTCAAAAATGCAATGATTATGAACACATACTTACCTAAGCAGAAATAAATATTTCTGGTGATTAAAATAAGAGAAACACTTGAGACCATAAGCAGGATTTGATACATGTGAATTTGAAGAAACATCTGTTACTCTATAAAAGACTAAGATATGAAGACATGGAAGGGGCGGAAGAATATCTATGTTTAGTTTCTCTATCTAAAGTCTATATGTGTAATACAGTTATATAGATAATCTATACATGTTAATAGAGTAAAACAAATAAACCTTGAAAAGCATAATAATTTTTTTCCTTATAAGTGTGCCACGGAAAGGCTTTCCTTTCTCAAGGAAGAGCATCCTTGAGCAAAGTAAGGTTGTGCAATACTTCTGTATTCACTTTCCAAAGTAATCCTGTTGAATATAGGATCATTTGTGTAAAACGTCAAGGTACCCAAGAGTATCCTATAGTTAGGTCTATATCCTGATTTGCACTGTAGATATTTTCCTGTACCTTGTGAGGAAAAAAATGAATCTCTCTCTTTCTCTCTCTGGAAGGTGCTGAAGGATGAATGTCCCTAGGATTTGGCTTGAGAAGGTCTGCAATAACAGTTAATTTTTTCTCAGCAGGACAACCAACTCAGACTAAAATCAGCAGTGCAACCTACATTAAGGGCTTTTATTTATGGATGACACTTTGAATTAGCGACAATACTCTGACTGTGTATCTCTATAGTGAAAGCAATCCAATATTTATTTCCAATTTATTTCTTTATTTTACCAAAAGGCATTGAACAGTCCATAGAGACAGTGACATAGTTTATTTTAGGGTGAATGACTACTAAATATTATAACCCCTAAGAGTGAAATAATAAGCACTTATTCAGTCCTGTGAATATTTTGGAGATGGGAACAACAGTACACAAGTACCCTTCAGAGGAAGGCGAAGGATCTACAAGGGACATGCTGTTAAGAGTACATTTTCTCCCAGAAAGAAAATAGCAATTTTTGAATTTTCACACCCATTTTTGTTGCATATTTAGTTTTGATTGTAAGCAAAGAAGCCTTCTTGATATGAGCATAATTTAACCCATTAAAAAAGGAACAAACCTCACTGAGACTTAATTATGACCCTTAACATGAAAAAAAAATAGTAATGAGTACTCCACAGTAACAGTTATAATACAAATTATCTATTAGACTTTTACAGGAATCCTGCTGAGAGAAACAGAATCACAGAATCACAGAATGTTAGGGGTTGGAAGGGACCTCTGAAGATCATCTAGTCCAACCTTCATCCCAGCATACCTAACCACTACACCACAGCCTCAAGTGCTAGATCTGCTTTTTTTTTAAACCCCCCCAGGGCTGGGGACTCCACCCCCCCCCTGGGCAGCCTGTTCCAGTGCCTCACCACTCGTTCAGTAAAAACCTTCCTCCGAATAGCCAATCTAAACTTACCCTGACGCAACTTGAGGCCATTTCCCCTTGTCCTGTCATTAGTAATTAGAGAGAAGAGATCAGAATCAGCCTCACTACAGCCTCCTTTTAGGTAGTTAAAGAGGATAATAAGGTCTCCTCTCAGTCTCCTCTTCTCCAGACTAAACAAACCCAGTTCCCTCAGCCGCTCTTCATAGCTAAAGCCAATTCTACCTCCAGCTACTTCTTTTAGTGGATTTCATATTTCTGATTACTGTAGGAATTTCAGATTAAAATTACCACAAGAGTGACCCCCATGAATACATTTTTTATGTTTATATCTAAGCTATGCTTTGAAAAAAATGCTCGTAAGATTCCTTAGACTGTTGAGCTTTCTGAATATTTTAGATTTAAATCTTTAAACTCGATATCTCAGGTTTCACTTACAAAATGGTATTTCCTCCTGTGTGTGTAACCCTGTGAAATGAAGTGTGACACTTCATTTCCTTCATTACTTCTAGAAGTTCATATTCATATTGAGTGGTCCATATGAATCCACAAGGAAGAGTGAAAAAGCGGGGATGTTACTTCAGTACACCACATTTTCACTTCTAATCTGTCACTGAAGCAACACCTCGACTTTATACTTGAAGCAACAAACACCTCAACTTTATACTCGGGGAATATCGTTCAGCTACAGCCTCCAGTTTCTCAGTTAAGTAACATACCACAAGGTTTAGCTACTGATAGTTAGAAGAGACCTTCTGGAGGTGCCCAGGAGACAGCTTATTAACCTTGGTTCTCTGGAGGTTAAGGTTCACTTCTCTCTGTGATGCTGTATATTAATTCCCAATTAATGAAGGCTACAGTGAAGCTGGCTACGGTGAGTGTAAATCAGTAAAAAGAGATCAAAAGTAGGTAAGCATAGGTCAGGCTATCAGTGTGCAGCTAGAAATATTAAGAGTAGTAGGAAACTATTATTTAGCTAGAAAAAAAATCTTAATATAGGTAAAACTGTCAATTGTGCACATATGGCTGAAATATTCAAAACAGATTGTATTGTTTTTTAAAAGAAGCAGGACAGTGTGTTACAATCTTGTAGTGGTAGCAAAATACCTTTTCCTGCATATATATCTAGGAAGGTTATAAAAATCTAATATACTACTAATATTGCATTATAATAGTCACAAAGTCAAAAACTTAGAAGCTAATTTATCACATGATAGAGATTTCCTCTGGAGTTTCATTACTGTATATTATCATTTTGAAGAGCATCAAACAGATCTGAGTGCTGTTATTTTTAGCCACCTTAAGTAGTACCTTGCTTTTCTCTTAAACCTATTGACATCTACTTGAATATTTACAGAGTAAGTTGCTTTCTGGTGTGAACAGTTATTTCAGAATCTACCCAGCAGATAGTTCAGAGCAAGCTATAAGCCGTGCTTTCTTTTTCTGGCCCAATTCTTGCTCCTCAGATGAAACAAGAGAAATCCCCTTCTTCTCCATCCACATCTGACTCACTGATGGACTCAGTCCGAAATTCTGAGCTTTGATGTATCACTCTCATTGCAATTTCTATTTTAGTGTCCTCATATAGCCTCATGAAGTGCAACAAGGCCAAGTGCACAGTCCTGCATCTAGGACAGGGTAATCCCCAGTATTAACACAGACTGGGGTATGAAGGGATTGAGAGCAGCCCTGTGGAGAAACACTTGGGGGTACTGGTGAGCAAAAGGCTGGACATGAGCCGGCAATGTAGGCTTGCAGCCCGGAAAGCCAATCACATCCTGGGCTGCAACGAAAGATATGAGGCCACCAGGTCCAGGGAGGTGATTCTCCCCCTCTACTCTGCTCTGGTGAGACACACCTCACCTGCAGTACTAAGTTCAATTCTGGGATTCTCAGTACAAGGAAGACATGGACCTGTTGGAGGGAGACCAGGCGAGGGCCAAAAAGCTGATCGGACGACTGGAAGAAAAGCTGAGAGTAGAGATTGTTAGGCCAAGAGAAGAGAAGACCATACTGTGGCCTTTCAGTGTCCTGAGGCGTCTTATAAGAAAGATGGAGAAAGATATTTTACTGAGACCTGTAGTTACATGGCAAGGATAAAGGGTTATTAACTGAAAGAGAATAGGTTTAGACTGGATATACGGAAGAGATTTTTTATGATGAAGGTGATGAGACACTAGAACAGGTTGCCCAGAGAAGTTGTGGATGCCCCATCCATGGAAGTGTTCAAGGCCAGATTGGATGGGGCTTTGAGTGACTTCATCTAGCGAAAGACATCCCTGCACATGGCAGACAGATTAGACTAGATGAACTTTCCAACCCAAACCATTCTATGATTCTTTGACTCCATATTAGAGGACTAAATCAAAGTGCCATGAATATATAATAACTCCTGGAGCTTTTTAAAAATAAAAAACTGAGGAAAAAAACACAAATAATTGGATTTTGGTGAAATCTGAACAAAGCCTAAAGTTTGATGGAGATACTCAGCATGGAAATTTCATCTTAAATACTTAATTAGGTCATGGAATCTAAACCATTAGATAACCTTATCAGTACTCAGCACAGCCAGTTTCAACTACCAGGCCAATCTCAAGAGTCCTGAATCATTCCAATTGTTTTCCAGTATTACTGTCAGAGGAATGTCACAGGGAAAAGCACTTTAAGGAGTATCCTGCAATTGTATTATTATAATTTTTAGTTTCAGAGTAAGATTGACATAAGACAGCTTCGGTCCCATTTTTCTGGCAGTACGCAGATAGGTACAATGCAACTCTGATATCGCTACTCATTCAGTGAATGCAATTTAGCTGTTGAATCAGTTTACACAGCTATGTAAATTTCCAAAGGGGAAGAAGCTAACCAAAATAAGTAGGTTTGTCTGAACATTGAAGGAACAGTATATGGTCCCAGATCTATACTTGTTTGTGGTGCTGTAATGCAACCTAGTGGAAAAGTAATTCTGAAATTAAATTATTCAACAAAGAGCAGATTTTTTTTTTATTTTTGTATTTGACATTATAGACTCAGATCTTTCTGTAGTAGCCTCTTTATTTCTATTCAAACTGGGTGCATTCATCCAGAATTATTGAGAATGACAATGTGCAGTTCTTTGGATTTCTGCTAATTCTTTCTTCTGTTTTAGAGAATTTTTTGCCATCTATTTCTTAGCCATCCAGAGTGTCTTTTTAACTTTCTGATATTTTTTCTCACTATTCTCATGCATTTTCTTGGCTAGTTTCTACATCTTTCACCAGTCATTCCGACATACTTGCCTATTGATTTGTCTCTGGAAAGATGACCTCCTAAACTGCAGGGAGTTGGCAGTCTCAGCTTCTTGTGGATGGAGATCTTGAGATATGGCTTGGGTAAAGCAGGCAGGCAGACAGCAATATTGATTGCTGCTACATGTTTTTTCTACATAAAAGTACTATTAAGAGCTTCCAAAAATGACCAGGGAGCTCTAGCAGCTTTCTCAGCTCTCAGCTCATGAGAAATCCTCAGCTTCTTATATATATCCTCCTGCACCATCAGCAGGA
>NW_009699797.1:7574-30345 GCF_000703405.1 Apaloderma vittatum
AGGGTGCCAAACTCAGCAATAGGCTTGTAGCAGCTTCTGTAAGTTTGATGGTGGGAAGTATTTGCCCATACTGCTCTTCTAGATTCATGCTCTGGCTACATTTACATGTAATGCTTACTTTTTGAGATGCTATTTCTGATTCTGCTTATCAGGACTGGAAGTTAATCTGAGAAGATTCAGGTCTACTAATATTAGTAGAATCCCTGCAGGGACAAGAATCAACTGTATTTATTCCCTGAATAACTCCTTGCTCAGTGCACGCTCTCTCCTCACCCTAGTCTTTGCTGAAGTGTTTGCTGGTGTTCCTGTGATCCTGTGGGCAGGGTGAAAGCCAGATTAGTTATGTAGCAAAAACCAAACTAATCCTGGAGGTCTGAGTCTGGGACTGTGTTAACAGACTATGTGCAGATGTGTGGGCAAGCAGACTGTAAAACACAGTGCTGTCAATGAAGCTGCAGAACCTGAGGGCTTCATTGTTTCTCAGGCTGCCTTTATCCTGAGCCAGAGGCCTTGTGTAATTTCTTTTGCTCCCACTTCTTCCTGAGGGACAGCTTTCTTTAAAGAAAATCAAGGATAAGAAAGAGGTAAAGCCTGTCTGAAGAGACCAGAGGGATAAGTCTGCTGAATGTGATGCCTGAGGGCAGGGAATTCACAGTCAAGTAGCCTGCATAGTAGAGAGAGGCATCAATTTTTATCTGAAAATAACAGAGACAAGTGCAGTCCAAAGTCTGTAGCAATGGCATCTATTTGTAAATTATGCCTGTGCTAGAAAGAGCTACCTGCTAATGAGAAGGTATAGACTCTTCACAGTTTTTTATGGTGATGTTTTGCTTTTTCTAATTCTCTTCCTGCTACGCTTTTTTAGCAGAGCAAATAACGATTATGAATTGTAATCATGTAGCACTATTCTTACCCAACAGCAAACTCAGCCAGGATAGTGTCAAGGCAAGCTGCAATTTCTCATTTAGCAAAATAGAGCTTCCTGTATTAATGCTATGGGAAAATGTTGTCTTCTCAGCTGATGGCAAACACTGTTCTAGATATAACAATCTTCTTTGGTTATAATGGTGATGAACCACTGTGCAATCACATTTCAGGTTTTGACTGCACCTGTTTGCAAACTCAGGTAATTATGCTCCGTTGTCTAATTGCTTATTTTATGGATGTTTTGCTCACATCTTTTAAGCAATGCTATTTGATTGCAGATAACTAATGGTAAGGTTCTCTTCTCATTATCATACGTTAACATTTGATTTGTCTGATTGCTGCAGGTGGAAACAATAGGTGATGCTTACTGCGTTGCAGCAGGGCTCCATAAGAAAAGCCTTAGTCATGCTAAAGCCATTGCCCTGATGGCACTTAAGATGATGGAGCTTTCAGAAGAGGTTCTCACTCCAGATGGGAGCCCTATTAAGGTAAGCCCTTTGCTCTTTATTCTCAGCTAGTCAGTTGTATGTGGACCTGATTAATTCCATTGTGTTCCATCAGTAGAAATCTGTTTATTGCTACAATAATTTAAAATTGCATGAATACATCACCGTCTTTTTTATGGACAAGTGTTTCACTGATGCCTGTGAACAATCGTGAAAGCTATACCTTACTTCAGTAAAGCACAGTAGACCATGCAGACTGTCACCTTGTTGTATGCATTGAATGCTTATTTGTGGCTGGAGGACATCAGATGCACTCCTGGAGCCCTCATTCTAATTCAGTTTAGTGTGATAAGAAGACAATTCATGTGCTCCAGGACTGTCCCATGCTGTAAGCCAAAGTACAATATGTGATAGCAATTGGGAAATTCACTTAAGTGAACTTCAGCACTAGTGTAGAGGAACTGAGAGAGTTCTAAGGTGTTCAAGGGGCTGCATGCCTCTTTTCTAAGTAGTTGTTGACCTATATAAAAGAAGAATGTGCAGAATGCCTGCTCTTTCTCATTTTTAATATTCTTCCTTCCCACGTTACTCCACTTCCTTCTCCTAGACTGGTACAGGAGATCGCAGGAGGTGGAAAACCACATGTACTTTTGTACCATTTTAAAGTTCCACTGCTCTTCTGCTTCTTTTGACCTTATATCAACCTTGTAGCTGCTGGCAATTGAAGATTGTAATGCTAGTTATATAGGAGATGGAGATTCAGCAGGGAAAAGAAACCGTGGAGATTTATATGTGCCTTTATTTTTCAAGGGTCACATTGCACATTGTTTTCATGATGTGTACTGACTCCTGTTTCTGGTTAATTTTTACTTCCCATAATATAAACCTTTTGTTTTCAAGGAAAATGGGAGTATTATGTTGAACAATTATTCAACACCACCTAAAGTATATAACAAAAGCCATATGTAGTAGGATGAGAAGGCTGGACAGATTTTCCATGGGATGATTTACATCGTGCTTGAAATTTGTAAACTGCAATTCCTCGTGTCTGTTAAAAAATGAGGGTTGCATCTGAACTGCTTCTTGGGGTTTTTTTGTTTGTTAGTTTTGCTTTGGTGTTTTTTTTCACAAATTGAGATTATTTTGAAGGTGTAAAACTTGACAAAAAGGAGGTAATTTTTTTTTTAAAAATGCATTTAGGGATGTTGCTGTGATAGTCCTTGAGCAAGGAAATTCATAGAATCATAATAGAATGTGTTGGGCTGGAAGGGACCTTTAAAGGGCATCTAGTCCAGCCCTGCTCCAATGAGCAAGGACATCTTTAACTAGATCAAGTTGCTCAGAGCCCCATCAAGCCTGACCTTGAATGCCTCCAAGGGGGGCCTCTACCACCTCTCTGGGCAACCTGTGCCAGTGTTTCACCAACCTCATTGTAAAAAACTTCTTCCTTATATCTAGTCTAAATCTACCCTTTTTTAGTTTAAAACCATTGTCCCTTATCCTGTCGCAACATGGCTTGCTAAAAAGATTGCCCCCATCTTTCTTATAGGTTGCCTACAGGTACTGGAAGGCCACTTTAAGGTCTCCCTGGAGCCTTCTCTTCTCCAGGCTGAGCAAACCCAAGTCTCTCAAGCCTGTCTTTGTAGGAGAGGTGCTCCAGCCCTCTGATCATCTTTGTGTGCCTCCTCTGGACCTGCTCCAACACTTCCATGTCCTTCTTCTGTTGAGGGCTCCAGAGCTGGACACATTACTCCAGATGAAGTCTTGCGAGAGCAGAATAGAGAGGCAGAACCATCTCCCTCAATCTGCTGGCCCCATTTCTTCTGATGCAGCCCAGGATGCAACTGGCCTTCTGGGCTGCAAGTGCCCATTGTTGGTTCATGTCCAGCTTTTTGTCCACTGACACCCTCAAGTTCCTCTCTGTGAGGCTGCTCTCTAGCACATCATCCCACAGCCTGTATTGATAACAAGGATTGTCCCGACCCAGGTGCAGGACTTTCCACTTGGCCTTGTGGAACTTCATGAGGTCCATATGAGCCAACTTCTCCAGCTTGTCTCAGTCCCGCTGGAGAACATCCCATACCTCTGGCATATTGACCACACTACTCAGCTTGGTGTCATCTGCAAACTTGCTGAGGGTGCACTTGATCCCGCTGTCTGTATTATAGATGAAGATATTAATCAGCATTGGCCCCAGTACAGAACTCTGAGGGACACCGCTTGACACTGATCTTCATCTGGACATTGAGCCATTGACCACTACCCTCTACATGCAACCATCCAACCAATTCCTTATCCACTGAACTGTTCTCTCATCAATTCTCTGTGTCTCCAACTTAGAGAGGGATGTTGTGGGGGACTGTGTCAAAGACCTGGCAGAAATCCAGACAGATGACATCCATTGCTCTTGTCTTGTCCAGCGACGTAGTTTCAACTCTTCTCCGTTAGTTAGAGCGTATGTTGAACTACATTCCTTGAACTCTTTCGGTTTGGTGAATCAAGAAGGATTTAATTCAAAAGAATTGTTCTGCCCAGAAAGGAGAGGCTGGTTGCAAAGCAGCCAAGCTAGAAAATCCATGAAATATGGCAACACAATATTCAAATGTAATTATATTGAGTTTTGGATGAAATATTTTTTCAGTTGCAAGAAAAGTATGTGAACCTTTTGGAATTTCAAGATGTTCTGCATTAATTTGTCATAAAATGTGATCTAACCGTCATCTAAGTCAAGGGTGTTGACAAATATAATGTGCCTAAAATAATATTTTGAAGGTTTATGTTTTAACCTGAGACTAACAGTTTGTGACTGTTTTCATTACCACTCATTATTTTTTAGAAAATTCCTCAAGATTTCAGTGGCTATGTAAGAATACATATAAAAGTCTATAAAGACAGTGCAGAGGAAAAATGCTTACATAGAATAAAATGCTAGGAATAACCAAGTATTTTCAAAAAAAGTGCTAATACACTTTTTTAGAATTCAGGAGAAACAAGTTAATTCATGGTACTTAAAGTAGAGGCATGGAGTAGCTCCTCTAGTGGGTTTTAATTGTCCTGTCTTCAGTTTTAGGTGTAATAGATTTCAAGGCAGGAGGGAGTAGAATGTTGTTGTTACCATTGCACCTAACCTGGTGAATCATGTTTAAAAAAGCTTGATTTGATTTAAAATATATTAAGGTTAGTATTGCTCTCACATCGATGTCTACCCCGTGAAATTATTGAAACAAGGACTTCTGGAGAAATCTACTTTAATTTGCCCTAGTTTAGGTGTCTACTCCTGGATAAGATGAATCATGCCCTAAAAATGTGTATTTTCTCAGTTGTCTGTAAGGGAAGTCTATGGACGTAGCCTAAATGTGGATGTCTACACTGTAAGCTTCTACACTCTGTCAGATGAGTCCTCCTACAAATGGCAAAGAATAGTTTTTTCTTAGTGATTATGTCAATGATCGTCACAGTTAAAAACACATGCATTATATCTAAATAGAGTTGGCATGACTTTACCTTCCATCCAATTTTGAATTGACTTGAGTGATCACTGCTAGCTGCCAGTTTTTCATCTAAAAAAACATGAAGGTTCCCATCATGCCACAGATACCCATTAAGAAATGCTTCATAATAACATCTTAAAGCTGCATCAGGGAAAGTTCAGATTGGATATCAGGAAAAAGTGGTCACACACTGGAACAAGCTCCTCAGGGAAGTGGTCATGACCCCAAGCCTGGGAACCCCGAGGTGTATGTAACAGTTACTAGGGTCTCAGCTCAGAACCACTAAAAGAGGACTCACTGTATGACATGTTTTACAATTAAGCCATGCCATTAAAATATTTAGATATCCATTAACATAAACACAAAGTACACAATGTAGGCTATAAGGCATTTATAAGTGGCCTGACTTCTAAGCAGTGAATTAAATTGTCCTGTAATTTGGTTACTTTGAGGTCATCCTGTTGATAGATATGGCAAAACAAGTGCAGTATTTTAACCTTAATTCTTAAAAGTGATTCATGTTATCAAGCACAGGTCACACTTCCTGAGTCCTTGCGTTTGTTGAATATAGAATGTTGACAAAGCTTTTGTTTTTCTGTATCAAAAAAACTACGTCAGTATTTCAATAGTTGAAAAAACTTGAAATTAGAGGTCAGTTTTCCTCATCTCTGTCTTTTGATATCTTTAAGTTTTCGTGAGTTGCTGTGACTGGATTACAACTTTATTCTTCAGGATATTCTAGTGTCTATTTTGAAAAAGAAAGACAATTACTTCACTAAGTCTGGGACAATTTTTCAAAACATATTTCCTAAAAATAAGGGACCTGATCTTAGGAGTAAACAACGGTGTTCTCACTTTCCTGTGCCCAAACTTGCTGATAAGCCTTCATAAAGTAGTAAGAAATCATTCTCAGCCACTTCATGACAGCACACTTATTTGAAGTTTGATTTCTGTTAGTAGACTGAGAATTAACAGCAGTTGTTCTGCTCCGATTGTGTTTTCTAGTCAGAAGCAAACACGCTAAAGTCTCTTTGGTGTCTGCAGGGCCTTTCTTTTCCAGGAGCATATCTCTTGTTTAAGCTCTCTGAGGTCAGCACTGGAAACTGTGAACAGAGAAGTTATTCCCCAGGTTTGTGGCAGCTGACTGATACAATGCGTTGTTTAAGAGGCTAATTACTTAGGAGGCATTATGAATCTGTTTGGTTGTCTTGCTTGCAGAGATTTCAGCTCTAGGGAAATCTAACTGCAATTATGAAATGTAGCATGTTTTATTTGATGATTACTCAGTTAGATATGTCTAACTTTATGATTGTGGTTTATGGAATATATGTATATTCTAAATTACTTTGTTGGATATATATTGTTATTATCTTAAGACTGAATTCACCAGAATGCAAATATTTACTTTTTGTAGTGCTTGAAATGCTCATCCCTTTGATAGTGGTAGACATCTTATTTAATGACACTTTGAGTCTTAGAAAGTTAGAAAGAAAAAGTATATGACTGACTGAATGAATGAATGACTGAATGAAATAAAAAAATACATATCAAATACATGGGAATTTACGATAAGATTTTCAGCTCTGAAGTGCATTAGCACAGTTTGTTATCTGGTGATAATCACAGTTATATTTTGAAAGTATTCATTGTAGTGATCGCAAAAATACCTTGCTTGTAGAACATGTACACTTGATGAAAAATCTGCCCCTTAGAGTGATGCTTGTGTGGCCAGTAAATGGTAATGGACCTCAGGGTGGTGACAAGGTGCATGAAGCCAGTTTGGTTTAGATCCAAGCCTTGCTCCTGTCCCCTGAGTCAGAGCTCATAGCACGTAGATGAGAGCACCATGGTGTGCAGCTGACACCTGCTCAGGCATTTGACACTTCCAGCAGAGCCGAAGGCAGCAGAAATGCACAAGCAGAATGGAGACCTCGAGCCTGCACTCCTTATACCTGTGTGAATAGCCTGTGGTTTGCAGGGTAATGAAAAAATGTTGTTTTGCGGAAAGAGAGAGCGAGCTGTGTTATAGCAGCCTCTGCAGATCCTATCAGCAATGGTGTAACTGCTCTTGTTGAAAGAAATATTTGTAACAGAAAATGGGCTGATCATTCTCCTGTGAGTGATGGAGAAAGCTTCAGGTCCCTGTATGATTTCATTTTTTTTTCAGCTTAGTTCTATTTGAAACAAAATCCTCTTACTTTAGCATGAGCTAAGGCCTTAGCACAAAAGATGGACTTTGGTTTCGGACACTGCATGTATAATTATATATATATATATGTATCTCCAGAAGCACTCATTTGATTTAGGTTCTGTACAACTAATTATACATAGTGCCCTATGACTGTAGTTTGAAAATATTGTTTTAAAATTACCCCCTACATCTGAGTGGGTGTTAACTTGAATGTAAGATATGCTTCATATTTTACATTTTTTTATATAAAGTGGAAGTACATTCATTTTAATAGCTAGAGATAATGCTGTAATTCTCCAGAGCATTGACCTTTAGAAATAAAGGTCTCAATACAGATCTCATTTGATGTGTTAAAACCCAGAGGAAATTATTGGTAGCATCAATTTTTATTATGCTTCAAATCTTGCCTAATTAATTAATGTGCAATGTATATCTCAAAGAAACAGAAAGGCTTCCTTTTTAGTTTATTGTTTTAGTTTATTGACAGAACATCCCCCTTTTGACTAATGAGATTTCCCAAGAGGTTTTGTTAAATATTATCTGCTTATTTTTATCGTGTATGAAGGTGGTCCTAATAGGATTGTGGAAATACAGAACTGGAAACGCACAGAGGAGAGGTAAACGATTTACATGAAGTTGCTGAAATTTACTACAGTTATGTAGATTTGTTGTGAATAGGTGTTCTTGTCTAAAACATGAAGGTTAGGCCTTACAACAGTAATTTAAAACATGTTTTTAAATATGTTCCTCTACAACAGGAAAATCTTGTAGATCTTTCAAATTATGTTACAATGACGTGAGAATTTGGTCTGTAAATACTGTAATAGCAAACTGAAGCAATACATAACCTCACCTTTCATTTTGGTCACCTGCTAATGACTAGTTCATGAACTAGTGTAAACAGAGTAGTACAGAACATTTCTAACTAATATTGGCTTCAGTTTGATTCATTTATTTTCAGGTGAGGTTGACAGCACGTTCTATTTCCAAGGCACATAGTTGGGTCCTCAGCTCAGTTGTTTCTTTATTATCCAGGTAGAAAGCATGATGCACTTGCCGCTTCTGACTTCCAGATGTGTGTTGTCAAACCTATTTTGTTACTAGATTTACAAGATGTGCTCAAACAGCATAGTCTGATATTACCACTACCAACACAAAAGCTGGTCTTCATCTGTCAGCTACAGAAAGAACAGCATGGCAGAGGCACCTCTTTATGTGAAGAGTGGGATTAATCTCATCTAATTTCTAAGACTGACAGTATGAACAGCTACATCTAAACTTGCTGCAATAGCTCCCTCTTTAAATGGACAGAGTAAAGCTATTTTAGTCTGAATTCACCTGACATACTTTCAGTGTCTACTTTATAATGAAATATTTGAATGAATATTTGTCAGATAAGTCCTACCTCAAGGGGGAACAGGCTAATTAGTTCTCAGAAGGATGGAAGATCCCACTGGAAGGAACTGAACTGAAACTCAGGTCCAAATCTTTATTATAAAGTCATAGCCTTTCCATTTGAATTTTAGATGGTACCCAGACTTTCTATACTTCATCCTCTCATGTAAACGTGACAATGTTTTACAAGTAGAACTATTTCTGTAGTTTTTCTAAGCCATGTGGCTTTACAGCCATGTAGCAGCATTGGTTTAGGTTTGTGTTATCCCTTTAAATACTCGTGGTCATGGTGACTGTAACAATGAAAGACCAAGTCTGATAAACCTCTAATCTGCTTGCCAAGTGGTAAATTTTAATAAGCATGAACTCTGCTGCATGAGTAAGGGTACAGAAGACACAAAAGGGCTCCATGGATTGTCATGTCTCACGTCCACAGTGAGAGCGACACACTTTTCTAAACGACATGGAAATGGGTAATGAGTTTTTAGTGTTCCTAGCATCTGCTGCTGGCTCATTGAGTACTCACCTTTGCATTAAGGTAATACGGCATTTGGGCCCAGAACACAAGTAGACTGAAAGCACTAGCATTTGCTTCAATATATTTTTTTTTGTTTCTAAAGGGAGGGGCCATTCCCAAACATGCAATGAGGGACAGTAGTTTAGCAAATTTTGCCTCTGTAATCCTTTTCAGTGTTTTTTGTCTTGCTTTTAATTCAGGTTGTGTTGTGCTAATTTTATAACAATTTAGTGCACCTCACCAAATGTACATCTTTATGTAAGCAGTAAAGGTTGCCTGTTTTGTTTTAAGTTCTAAAAGGCTGACTGCTGATGCAGGCATTCTCATCAGCCCTGTGTGAAAAGCTGCTGCGTTACTGCAGTGCTCCTTGCTCCATCTGTGGTCTCCTAGCAACTTTGCCTTGTACCTAATGTCGACATCAGACTCTGGAAAGTATATAATATCCTATTTCAGGCTGCATAACTTCAGATTAGAAATTTCCTTGTGTTAAAAACAAAGCAGAAACAGTTCCACAAAGGAATTACATTAAGAGAATTTTTCTGAAAGTGACTAACAAGCCAGTACAAGAGTTTTTAGTTTCATGGGCTTACCAGCATTCGAGTAGAACAACTCCTTTGGGGAGCATTCAGAGCCACACGTCTGAGGGAGAAGCTCACGTCTTGTTTTTGAGAGCATGTTTGCTAGATAGTGAGCTAAAGTCAGCCCTGGTGACAGTTGCTGATGCTATACCTCAGTTTGTCCCTGTGCCTTTGGAAATGTGAGATGAGGAGCTGATCTATATCAAAGCACATCTCCCCAACCATCTGCAAAAGTGCAAGTTTTGTTAGGCTACTGTAAAGGAAAATTCACTTTCCTCAGCTGTCCAGTCATCTTCACTCAAGTACTTCCTTATATCTAATTTTAATAACTACCAATTGCTTTAAGAAGTAAAACCACACTCATTATTTGCAACTTCTGTTCTTTTGAAGGGATTTTGTCATATCCCGTTATATGTTATATCCTGCTGCAGTGTATGTTGTATATGTTGTATACTGCAGTGTATGTGCAGTATATCAGTATATGTTATATACTGATGCACTGATGCAGTGTTACTGCATATGCGTTTCAATAACAAGGATAAGTCGAGTTTAATACGACTAGCAGGTGCACAAAACCAGCTTTGTGGAAGAGACTGGTCTGAAAAAATTAGATTGATGTTTATTCTGCTGGGGAAGGAGGATTCCCAAAGGGTTTGTTGCTCTTTCAAGTGGCATACATTTCTTGTTTTAATCAGGTTCTTGGGTAAAGTCTGCAATGGATGATAAAGGCAGCTTTTCAAAGCTAACAAAGCTTGATCCTGCCCAACATAAGGGTCAGCCTACTGTGCATGCAGTTGCAGGGCAGAGATTGGCAACCCAGTGTGAGCCAAACTTGAGTTAATTAGAAGGCTATGAAGATAGTCTTTTTCTGACTGGTGGGAGGAAGAAACCTGAAAGACCATCAGAGAGCTAATTAACAGCATTAGGATTAGTGAGAAGAGTTTTGGTTTTGGACGTGGATGTTCTCCTCAAATGCCATGCTTTCTCTGATGTTACTGTCCTGCAAGGAAGAAGCACAATGTTACTGTCCTGCGAGGAAGAAGCACAATGATCTTCCTGTCTATGCTTGTCCCTATGGCAAAGATAACACATACGTGTAGAAACCAGGGTAGTTACCCAGGGCACCTGGGCTTTTCCGTTGTTTATTAGTTCACAGTGACTAGTACACGTTCACATCTCTTTGTGACTTATGGTGTTTAGATTTAGCTGAGTATAGAAACGCCTCTGTAATTCAGACATATGTCCTTTTCCCTGAGGCAGACAAAACCTTGCTGTAATGGCTGCCCCTAGCTCCCAACTTTGTCCTCATGGTGAGTGGATACTTTCATTTCCTTCTCCAGGTGATATAAATATGTACACAGGGAAAACCAGCAGGAGTTTCAAGATTGAGATTCCAGCATGGGAACTGTGGCACAGGATGTACAGCTGGGTTGTGGGGTTAAGTTTAAGGTCACTGTGAGACATCTCTCCCTGGTCTGATTCTCAGTGTTCAGAAACCATTCCAGACACAAACACCTCCAAGTAATACTCCAGATGTCTGACTAATAGTAGAGCTGGTTGAGAATTTTCCATGGAAAACACTTTTTGACTGAGAACACTGAATGATCAAACCCAAAAACTTCTATAGAAATGTCTTGCCACATTTTCACTAGGCAAATTTACCAGATTTTTGTAAATTTCTGATCAGAGAAAAACTTGCTTTGGAATAGTTAAATAGATTAAGTACTAAGGTAATCACCTGGGAAAAAAAAAAAAAACCAAACTTGAAGCTAAGCACTAAAGTTTTGTCCTTTACAAAAAAACCCTTACATTCTTGGTTTTCTGGGATGGTTCATATCCGATGATCCTGTTTTGCCCCTGAGCTTGGGTGTTGGCACTTTGTGCAGCTGGCAAAATTTCACAATCTGATTTTCACAAGTCAGGGGAGAACTTCAAAGCTGAAGCTGAAATTTTCTATTGCTATTATTGTCATTGACTCTTTATTCAAAAAAAAAGAAAAAGAAGCAATAATAATAAGAAAAACAGCAACACAGCCCATTAAGTGAATAGATAATTGAATTTATGATGTACACAGGAGTTCCAGGAGGTTAACTTTGTTACATCTTTACAAATGGTACAATGGACAAAAATTTTAGAAAGTGAGGATTCTTATGTGTATAGTAAAGTTACATCTTATAGAAAAAGATATAAAGTCATATAATTTACAATTATCCGTGAGCATTAAAAGAATTTGGCTAGAGAACCCAGGGTAGCTGAGTGCTGAACTTCTATTTTTCCTAAGTCCTAAATAGCTGTGTCCTCTTCTTCCTTCAGTGTGTCTTGCTGTCATATAAAAATTAAAAGTCAGGTTTCCACTATCACCTACAAGACTGTTTTTCCTGTCTCCTGAGATAGAGAAGAGATGGAAGACATTCTACAGAAACTAGATAAAAGTAGTGGAATGAGATGATACGAAAACCTACAAGGACTCACGGAAGACAAGCAGTGATGCACTGAAAAACAAGCTCAGATTTTGCATAAAAACAGTGCTTTATTGGCTTTTAAGCCATCCAGCCCCATAAACATGAACAGAAGATTCTGCTGGGCTTGAATTGCCACCTCACTGAGTTAATAGGCACAGGTGATCCCAGAGGCCTCTCAGTGGGACACAGAGGGTAACACGCCTGGCCCTTTGCAGCTGTAGAGGTGGTTGCTACTAAGCGTCTGTGTTTCCAGCTGCTGAGATGCTGTCAGGCAACTGCTGCTCTGTGCTGCATTGCAACAGCATCTGCCTCTCCTTCAGCAACTGAGCAGTCTGCACCTGCTTTTTGGTCTGCCTGCTTTAAAACAAAGGGAGTCTCTTCTGCCCAGTGCTAGTGATACTTATTTTTGCCATCTCAATTATGTACATTATCTTTTCTAAACTGAGCAATATTTTTGTTTCAGAACCGCCTTTACATCAATGTTGTCCCTTCATTTTCTTTCTCTTCTCCAAGGGTCTAAACACTGAAGTCCCCTAATCCAAATGTTTTACATTATATGGAGCAATAAAATGCCATGTATTGCAGGTTTTAGCAGCGAGTAGGGCATGTCTGCCTCCTCCTTCGAACTGACCCTTTCACAGAAGAAAGCAATGGTCTTAGACCTCCAGGGGCCTTGTAGTGTGCAGAGATATTACATCCTTCTGGACTGTGCAACTTGGGCACTTGTGCTCGATAACAGTGCTAGCATAACTCCCTCTTCTTTCACCCTGATGCAGGCTGAAGAAAAAAGATTCAAAAAAGGGCCTCTTTCCATCTCCTCGCTCTCCCCTTTCCCTCGTTTCCTACTGCATGAGTAATTTTGGGTAAGGTGAACTGGAAATAAAAAATGAAAAAGTGGAGCTGAGCCGCATGCACTTTTTTTATACTGAGTATTACACATTTAAAGGGCAGAGCTCTCCACTCAGGGACCTATTAGATATCTTCTCCCTTTAATATAATTTTGCTGGGAGGATTATACTCACTGCAGGAAGGAGCCCCCTTAACACATGTTGCATGTAAGAATACCTCAGAAGCCCTTGGATTTTCTGACCCCGGATTGCAAGCAGAGCCTTTCACAGAGTCCTAGAGGAGCTGCCTGTGGGTTGTCTCATGGAGAAGAGGGTCTTTCTCAACCCCAATGAATAATCCTGTAGGTATGTTAACCTTTATGCAGATCTGGCTCCAGACTCTGGCATCCACAGTTGTGGGATTTTTAGAAGCAGCTGCCAGCATCTCCTCTGTTGAGATTAAGAAGAAGGAAGTATATTTATTAATGGCAATTCTCTACTTTTCTTCTCCCATTCCCTCCAACGTGCACACTTCTGAGAAGAAAAGTCAAAGTCTGCAGTTTTAAGCAGCAGTTAAAAAACCTCACATAACTGTTGTCATTATTCTGTGCTAAACAGTGAGTCATTGCACTGTGCTATATTTGAGTGAACAGTTCAGATGGGGGGTGGATGATGAAGGATGGTACTTGGCCTTCTGTTTGAAGCTGACAAGTTCAGCAACATTGTTCAACTGTTTCAGAATAGTTTAGTTCTCTAAGGAAGAATGCATTTCCTGTCATAAATAAATCTATAAACTAAATGTTTAATGGTGTTCCAGCTTCCTTTCACTTGAGACTTAAGAGTATTTTGGAAAAAATACCAGTACTTCAGAGGAACTTGCAACAGCCTCTTCTGTTCAAGTATCTTCCTTAAATTTAAACTAGGGTAAAAGTCATTCAATGTAAATAATCATCTTCAGAGACTTTATATTGAATGACCAGAACTCTTATTTTAAACAAAACAATCTCGATGTTTTGCTACATGTCATATTTGGGTTTTGGTTTTGCTTCAATGTTTTAAAAAGAGAGGAGAGAAGACATTAGTTTTGAATGGAGAAGGGAAATCAAGGCACAAATATGTGCATACAAATATGTGTATAAGGATGTTCCTTAATTAAAAGATTGTTTGACTTCTTCCTATTGACCTATTTGATTATGTCAATAAAAAGAAGGGGAAAGTGATGTAAATAAAAGTGTATTAGGATGTACTGACTAATTAAATCCTTACAGGTGTTGGTAAAAATTTATATTTTCCGTCAACTTTCTGTAAAATACCTGCTTTTCTTTCTGTGACAGCTTACCTTGTAGTACCCATTTGTGCTACTTTCTGAAAATGGATGAAAAAAAGCAACAAAAGACATTGCCAGAGGAGAAAGAATCATAAAAAATAGGGATTTTTTTCAACTACCATTCAGTTCCAAAGTTCTTTGGGAAAGAAACTAAATGCCATTGTTACTGCTCTGCTACTGTTATTTCTGCAGAGTGGTCCTATAGGAATCACTGTAGCTATGAACAGCACTGCAAAATTAGACATCATTTCTATTGGGAGCATCAATGTGATTTACTTAAAAGAAGCAGACTTACTAAGCTTTATCTTAAAGTAGTCTAATTTTTGACTAATCTATGACAGTGAAAATGACAAATACATGGTATGAAATGGCACAAATATCTCCCTGTAATTATCATAAACGGTTTTGTGTTTTTCTGAAAAAAAAAAAAAACACCAGAAAAAAGGACATATTTTAAAGGTTGTCTGATTGTCAGAAAATACTCGACCTTTGCTGTTTGAAAATCAGACATCTGTGGGACATCTCAAGTACAGCAATTAAAATCACTACCTACACCAAACTTTAAAGTAGTCAGTGTATTCAGAAAGTTGATTTAATGGTCTCTGGTTATAGGGGTTTGATCTTTTATCAATTTGTGACTTCTGTTTGCATCTTGTGTCTGTCTTTTTGTCTTTTCCCATTTACAAAGCTGATTCTATAGGCCATCTTCAGTAGCTGATTATTGCAGCTGATATTCCAGTATTATGAAAAGGTAATCATCTCATAACACACTGGTTGCTTGTACTTAGAAAGCAGCTTCATTATTCAGATGTCTTTTTAAACCAAAACTTCCTATTCATTTAATTAAAAATAGTCCAGGCTTTAGAGACAGTGGAAACATTTCCAATTTGGTTAGCTAACATTTGTATCTCTAAGCAGTTTGTGACCTAGGCTCAAGTCCTTTGACTTGGGTAGAAAATCTTTTGCATTTAGCTACCTTTGTCCAGCCTTCTTCTGAGGTGAAATCGATTTATATAGATTCTTTTCTGTATATAGAAAGACTGAACAGTTTCTTCCTATATTACAAGCCTATCTGTCTTCGAGAATTTGTTCAAAGTGGCACAACTGTACCATCTTGTAAAACCAAGTGTGTGGAATATTTCTGAGGCGTTAAAATCAACACTAACTGTAATTGCTCATCAGCTCTCTGGATTTCTCTTTTTTTTATATAGTTTACTTTCATGGAGTGAATTTTCTAAAAAGTGGAGGGTTATAAAGGTCTAATCTGGTCTGTGAGAGCTTTTGGTTATAGAACACTTGGCTCCCTGAATGGTTAAGTATGATTTAAAAAATAAATTATATTTAAGTAGCAACTATTTCTTCAACTGTTAATGCATGTAAAGAATCTGTATTGTATAAGAACTGGATATTCCTTAGTTGTGTTGAATTACAGAGCAAAGGACTTGCACCCACCAAATCACTGCAGACCTTCAAATTTCTATGCATTTAAATGATACTTATGAATCCTAAATTGGTCTGGTTTTGACTCTCTAGAAAACTGTATCCTTCTGGACTTAACTGAAATGAATACTAACAGCTATTCACCCTAGAAAATTATTTAATAGCCAAGTTTATGTCACCTCACTATTATATTTCGGTTCAAGCAACAGTAACAAAAAACTCTGAATCATCAGAACTAACTGAAATCATTCCTTAAGTATATGTAAATACTCCACATTCGTGTGTGTGTGTATGTATGTACATGTGCATATGTTTTGTGAAAGGCCAGATTCAGGAAAACACCAAGAATGATCATTGGATGTGTAATTTTGCTTTTTTTCAATAGTTCAGGTTTTCCATGATTGAAAGATCATTGGTTAAGTTCAAAATACGTTAGTGGAGCTACTTTTTGGAAAGAGGAACCAGTAACATAAGAGTTCAAGAGAATGCAACTTTAGGTAGCGACTTTATTTTTTAACCTGACTTTTAGAATTTTGTCACAGTTTAAACTTTAAAGCTTGTGGAAACATGAGAAATCCGTACAGCTTCTGGAAATACATTGATGGATGTTTTCCAAGGATGTCACTTAGCTTATGTGCTATATAAGTTAAATTCTTAGTTTATTTGCACCAAGACAACATGAAGATTAATGACTGAGTCTTCTCCTTTTCCTGTGCTCAAATGCTAATCAATTTAATTTCAGCACATACTATTTTTAGCTTTATATTGTAAGCCCTGAAATTTTGTAGTGGGGTGAAGACAGTCCATTATTTCTAACTCCAAAATATCAGTGTCCATTTCACTGGAGAACTTTCACAAAGATCAAAATTAAGAGAAGCTGATATGGAGTTCAATATTTTTTTTATTATTTCTGTGTGTTTACCACAAAACCTCACATCTCTTAGGAAGCTGTTTGATATTCAAATGAGCAGTCTCATGTTTCTTAAACTTTCATTGAGAACAAAGCATGATTACATTATGTTTGACACTCTCCCAAACATTTTTCCTACTGTAATTAGAAGAAAATTTGCACAGGCTTCAGTGAGTCCTTCATTTAACCCTGTTTGTCTCCAGAGTACCAGCCCTTGCATACTGGGCTCTGTGTTCGAGTGTTATATCCGCTTCCAGGGCCACAGCACTGGACTAGATGGTGTTTTGGTCTGATACAGTATAGTTGTTCTTCCATTCTTATCTAATTTATTGCCTGTTTGTAGTCACAGACCTCTGCAACTAAATGTCAGCTTCTTCTTCTTTTTTTTTTTTTTTTTTTTTTTCCTGAAGGAATGGCACATTTAATAGCTAGGATAGCTCAGAAGAGAGTGCAGAAATTCTGTCTGCTGTGACTGAGGTCATGGTATCTGTTTGTCTGGCTACCCTACAGCATTTTATTGTTGCTCCGACACTACCAGTTCTTCCCCAATGGACTTGTAGGGAGCTTGTGGAGTTACTAGTTACAAGCATACTGAGAAGACTATAATACCCTTCTTCTGTTCCTGGACCTTTCATTATTTCTGAGCATTTGTCAAAGAATTTTTAGCCGTTTTGTTTTTCATAAGCTCTTCCTTGATTTTTGCCATTTGTTGCATTGTGAGTATTGGTTACCTAAATTATGTGACATTCTTGCTCCCTGCACAGAAGAAAAACTTCTATTGCATGAAAATGAATAGCAAATAGCTAAATAAGAAAGCCAACTCTTGTTCACACACAAAGGCTATTTAGAGGAGATGAGGTTAATTTTGCAAAGATCCGTGAACACAGCGAGTAAGTTTATTGATCTGATTGTTCGTGACTAGAAAGAAATGAACAGGATCAAAATGATTGTTTGCAAATATATCTTTTGTAGAATGGGGAAAGGTTACTTCTGTAGTAAAACTATCTCTACAGTTACGTCTACACAGGCTTATGGAACCACGCTCTACAAACTGCAGTCTATAACATCATGCAGTTTCCAATTTATTTTTCAGTGAGGCTAACCATTACATCCTGGATACAGGTAGTATAGGCCTCAACTTATTTTGTCTTGGAAGTTAGAGTTAGGTATATTATGCTTTTCGCTGGTTTTAATCATTCCATAGGTAGAACCATCTGAGATTTCTTTATTTTCTCTAGTTTTGATGAAATGTTTTGCACATACAAAACCACGATTCTTCTAAACGAAGACTTCTTATAAAATGCATTAGTTTTAATGGTCTTTTAACAAAACAAAATGTTCTGTGGTTTAGGATGGTGTTCCTGGGAATATAAAAAGGTACTGAGAGCAGTCAGTGGTTAAGTGGAATGTAGAAAACTAAGCTTGGTTTCCGTGGCTCACATTAGACAAATGTGAATGTCCCACACTCCAGGTGAGTACCATTAAGCCCAAAATAGCATAATAGCTGTTCTTGAGCCTGTCGTCATTTTCTTGTTTCATATTTTGAAGGACCTCAGGTATGTTACACAGAAAAGATGCTTAAAAATTGCGATTTATACAAAATTGAATGTTTTTCTTACTAGCCCTAACAACAAGCATCATCATTGCGCAGCCCACATAACACTAATATTAAAATGAAATCTAAGCTCTAAACAATGTTTTTCCAAAAGGATCAAAATTTGTTTCACGGAAGTAGAAAGTGAGAAATGCATGCTTTAGAACCCCAGCTATGTTTAGTGGACATCTAAACTTCCCAAAATTTCTTTAGAAATGCTTCTGTTTGCAGCTGTTACCGCACTGCAACAGATCACTACATTCAGTTTGGTCTTCTGAAGACAGGAAAGTGATATGGACCACTGACAGCTTCCTAAAAATTTTTCTTTGTCCCAGTTTTTCTGCTGATACCTTTCCGAGAACACCAGCAAATCTTTAACTGGACTTGTGATTTCCTCAGCAGGACACAGCGATTATGCAGACATGAATATAGTTTGTTTTGCCATCTAGATAAAGCATTAATTTTCATTTATGCTGGTTGCAAACATTTCTAAGTCCATCTCCTGACGTATCTTGCACAGTAATGCCAATGTTATCAATAATGCTCTCATATCCTGGTGCAACTACTTCCTGAGCATATTGCCAGTTTAGTGGGAAGAAGTTCCAAAATGATAACTTGTTCTCTCATTACTTTTGCTAACAGAAGATGATAGCTTTATAGCCCAATGCTATTACAGAAATTATAGTTTTCCCACATTTGCTGTGAAACATCTAGAATTCTTACTGGTGCATGAAAACCAGATATGCATCTTTGACTGTTTCTGGAATGTCTATGGATTTAGCCTGTAAAGATTTACACTGGTCTTCCCTCTTCATGCTCCTCCTCTCCTGCTCTTTTGTTTTGTCTTGTGTTGGAATGTTATTTTTAAGGCATTTTTTTATAAGGAGGATTTTCATTTACTCCATGTAATTGTGCTCAGGCTTATTGGTTATAGTCTTTAGCGTCTGTTAGTTACAGCATCAAAAATTCCCATAGATCAAAGTGGTTCAAGAGGCATTATCATCCTTCCCATGAATGCCCTGAAAGGGGCCTGTGTTTTATCTTGTACCACGCCTTTAACTGCTACAATACCCTCTTCTCTTCCCAATAGCTGTATCTCCTTAAAATCCAGGCATCCTAACTATCCCACGGCATACTGCCCACTCACCAGCTGGCATTGCCCTCTGCTGACCTACCTTGCTTTTGACCCAAATCCTTTTTCAGGCAGCCTTTGAGTCAGTGAGAGTTCATATCCAAGGCTCAAACACCGTTCAGTGCGCAACGTGCTGCAGCATGCTGTCAGTGTCAGCACAGGGCTAACTGGGCGGAAATGCGGTCATCCAAATCGTATGCTTTGATGGTACCTTGTGTTTTAAACTCTATCTGACTGGACTGAGATGACGTCAGAAGAAGTGCTTGTGACTTCCACAGAATGACACATTATCACAACTGTTAGTTTTAGAAATCGTTTTTCGGGAGGGTTTCCAGATGTCTCCAGGCTAAGCAGAACTGCTTCTATTCCTGTGAAAAATATTTAAAAATCCATTTTATGCCAATTTGTTAATGAATTGGTTTGTTTAAATAAAGTCAAAGATATATAGAGGGGAACAGAGACTTCTGCTGCTGAGTCAGAGGACAGTTTTGTCATCGTCTTGTTCTTACAGTCAGAAAGAAAAAGCAGCTGTAGTTAAGTAAGCCGTCATTAATTAATGCCTGAGGGTTACAACAAAAGCCTGTCTTCAGTTTAATGAATATTTGAGGAACGCACCCACTGCATAGCTATGAAAATTCTAGAAAGGACGGAAGACCAGAAATGTGCTGGCAATTAATGGAGAGGTAAATATCAAAGTTACCTGCTCCAGGCTTACACCAGTTAATTCAAGCAGCCATAGCAGTCTAGTGAGGGCATCACAGGACATGGGACTCAGCAGAAGGTGATGTGTCTTTCACCTCAGAAGGCCCAGAGTCACAATTAGTTGGAAGCAAGGAAAGCTGGGAAGATATTACTCTGCACTTGTCGTGTTCTAGTTATTTTTCATATGTGGTGGCGACTGCTGTGGTTTGAGTCAGAACATTAGTTCTCATGGGCCCTTGGGCTGACCCAATAGCAGTGCTGTGCTTTTATGACTATATTGGGTCAGATCTGAACAAGTTCATCTTAACATAGCTTGAAGTCTTTATGCCTCACTGAAACGTACAGTACAGGTAATAGCTTTAAAGTGTTTTCAAATAGAAAAATGGCATTTCTTGCTTTGGCAAAAATTAGATACGAAGAACTTGTGTTTGCTTTGCAACATTTCTGCATGATTAATATGAAAGTGTACTTCCTTGTAAAGAAATTCGTCACACATAGGCATAATTTTTTTAAAAATCTGCATGGTTTTTGAGGTATGCCATTCTATGCTTTAAACATATATTAGAGGAATATATGCTTTCAAGGAGAAAACTTGCTACCCCTTGCTGAAATTTGCATATTAAGTTCAGCTACATGAGTTTGGATGGTTGCTGATGTGAAGTAAGCCCCTGTTTATTTTTGTAGAAAATAATTAATTGACTTTAGAGAAAAGGAAAGGAGTTTTCATTACTCTTCCCACATTTCTGCAGTGGGAAATGCTGTCTGTGGAGCATGTAGTCTGAACATTATTCATCTTTCCCTTGGGGATTATTAGAAGTGAATTAGGATTCTCTGAATTTGCTTACAAACCAAGATCAATTTCTAAGTAAATCTAAATGAAGAAAAATTGTGGTGTGTTATCAGACACAGTCCACTGTAGTAGCTGCTTTATAATGAGCTTTGAGACATACCATAATGCAGTCTATTGTTGCAAGTATCTTTTATACGCACACTGCCTACCTTTTATGAACTAATTGGAATTCAACATGCTACAACTTTGAAATGTGTGAAGCCAAACCCTTGATGTGGGAAGCTTCTGGGATTAAGGAGTTTTGCAATAAGAAATCTTAAATGTGCTTTGTCTAATTTCATACAAGGTTCATCTACAGTGGTTTTATGTAAGTGAATTTTTAATTTTATGGGCCTTCCCACTCTAGTTAAAGATGTCATTGTTTTCACTTAACATTTCAGTCCTGAACATTTCTAATACAACCATAACATTTTTACTTGGTTATTGTTATAAAATATTGGTTGCTGATCAGAATTTTAGAAAGTAAATTTTTTAATGTTCGATCATGAGTTTGGCTGGCTCAAGTTAGATAGTTTGTTTTGCTCTCTTGTCTCTGTCACTGATGATACAACAGGTGTTGGATCTGATGATCCAGTAGGCCAGTGAAACAGAAAAGATCCTATAGATTATTCAAGGTCAAGTTGGATGGGGGTTTGAGCAACCTGGTCTAGTGGAATATGTCCCTGCCCATGGCAGGGGGGATTGGAACTAGATGATCTTTACGGTCGCTTCCAACTCAAACAATTCTATGATTCTGTGATTCTATGATTCTGTGATTCTATGATTCTATGATTGATGGAGTTTGTGCTGAGGCCCTTAGACCTACACTCAGTGCATTTTGAGGTTTTTACTTGGACTGGTTTTGTTCCTCTGACTGAATATCTCCACCATATGTGATCTGCAAGACTAAATGTTGATTTGGACCCTAGTATGCCCTTAAGAGTCTTGACTTTGGTGTACATCTTGAGCACAGCAATTGCTTTAATTTCCTCTGACAGGGCTCCAGTTCATACAAACCAAACATATTTTGTAAAGTGAAGAAATTAGAGAGTAAGGAGGGACAATTGGGGCATGTACTTCAAAACTACACTTTCTTTGAACCAAAGCCACTCTAGGACATAGTCTCATTTTACTTTGGAGGTTGCTGCCTTTTAGTGAGGTGATCCTTTCATCCTTATGGGGTCTGAATGTACTGATGTAGCAGAACTGACAGTCACATTCCTAAAAGATGGCTGTCTAAAAAAATCATATTGCTTTTTCTCCCCTGTAGAGTTTACATTGGTTTGCAATACGTGGTGTATCTGTGCTGCCTAGGCCCAGCTCAGATGCTCCATACGGTCTCTGGAGCCACCCCTTTTGTTGAGAGAGGACCTGAGTAGGTACAAATCATGTAAGGCCTGGTTCTGCTGAAGATTCTGAGTTTGGGATCCTGGTCGCATCTTCACAGAATCGCAGTATCACAGAATCACAGAATGTTAGGGGCTAGAAGGGCCCGTGAAAGATCATCTAGTCCAATCTTCATGCCAGAGCAGGATCACCTACAGTAGGTCACACAGGAACATGTCCAGGTGGGTTTTGAAAGCCTCTACAGATGGAGACTCCACAACCTCTCTGGGCAGCCTGTTCCAGTGCTCTGTCACCCTCACAGTGAAAAAGTTTTTTCTAATATTTTTGTGGAACCTCCTATGTTCCAGTTTATATTTATTGTCCTTTGTCCTGTCATTGTATGTCACTGAAAAAAGCCTAACTCCATCCTCCTGACACTCACCCTCTACATATTTATAAACATTAATGAGGTCACCCCTCAGCCTCCTCTTCTCCAAGCTAAAGAGACGCAGCTCCTTCAGCCTTTCCTCACCAGGGAGATGTTCCACTGCCTTCATCATCTTTGTGGCTCTGCGCTGGGCTCTCTCAAGCAGTTCCCTGTCTCTCTTGAGCTGAGGGGCCCAGAACTGGACACAATATTCCAGATGTGGCCTCACCAGGGCAGAGTAGAGGGGCAG
>NW_009699797.1:30453-39383 GCF_000703405.1 Apaloderma vittatum
ACCCCCAGGTCCCTTTCTCCTACGCTGCTCTCCAACACGTCAGTCCTGGCACATGGGGTTATTCTTTCCCAAGTGCAAAAATCTACGCTTGCCCTTGCTGAATTTCGTAAGATTTCTCCCCGCCCAGCCTTCCATCCTGTCTAGGTCTCTTTGAATGGCAGCACAGCCTTCTGGTGTGTCAACCACTCCTCCCAGTTTTGTGTCATCAGCAAACTTGCTAAGAGGGCTCTCTAATCCCTCATCCAGGTGGTTGGTGAATATATTAAACAGCACTGGTCCCAGTACTGACCCCTGAGGGACTCCATTAGAAACAGGTCTCCAGCTAGGCTCTGCCCCTTTAACCACAACCCTCTGACTTCTTTCATTCAACCAATTAGTGACCCACCTCACTACTTCATCATCCAGACCACACTTCCTCAGTTTTACCTATGAGGATTCTGTGGGAAACGGTGTCAAATGTGTTACTGAAATCCAGATAGACCACGTCCACTGCATGGCCACCATCCATCCACCTGGTTACATCTTCCTAAAAGGCTATCAGGTTGGTCAAACATGACTTCCCCTTGGCAAAGCCAGGCTGACTGTTTCTAATGACTATCTTATCCTTGATATGCCTAGAGACAGCACCAAGGATAAGATGTTCCATCACCTTTCCAAGGATGGAGGCTAACTGGTCTGTAGTTACCCGGGTCCTCCTTCCTGCCCTTTTTGAAGACTGGGGAGACATTCGCTTTCCTCCAGTCCTCAGGCACCTCACCTGTTGCCCATGACTTAGTTCTTTCCAAAGTACTTCAACCATTATTTCTTAATTAATATTTTCCAACCTGGATTCTGCTAAAAATGATAAACTTCGTTCTTCAAAAGCAATATGTTCCTCTTCTTTTATTCTCACACCTTCTATTATCATAGAAGTAGATCGCAGATTCATAGAATGGTTTGGGTTTCAAGGGACATTAAGGATCATCAAGTTCCAGCTCTTCTGCCATGGGCAGGGACACGTCTCACTAGGCCAGGTTTGTAAAGACCCATCCAACTTGGCCTTGAACATGTCCAGGTAGGGAACATACACAGCTACTCTGCAAAACCTGTTCCAGTGGCTCACTACTGTCATAGTAAAGATTCTTTTCATTGTATCTAATCTAAATCTATCCTCTTTCAGTTTAAAACCATAAAGATGTTTCAATATTGGACACAATTTTTTGTCTCAGTGGCTATTTTCACTTACTTTTGAGTGCTGCTTGTACTAGGTGCAGACTACTAGCTTCATGTTTCATAGATTTGTCTGAGGAGATATTACAGATTTTCAAAGTTCTTTCAGATGTCTTTTGAAAAGGCTAAACCCTAGTTCAGCCCAAGTTTTTTGTCAAAGCTTAAGTGAAATTCTAAAAAGAATGTGAAACACATTACACGTAATTTAACACTAAGTTCAAAATTCTGTTTAAGTGCTTTCAGGACTTTAAAAATTATTTCTCCTATCCTATTTGTTAATAAGGATGAGAGGAAGACAGTCTTTTTGGCAGTCATTTGAAACCTTCAGATCTATCAGCACTTTCTCATTAGTTGTCCTTATATGCAGTATGACGTTAAAGAAGATATACCTCTATTAATGCATACTGTCTGTCTTCCTGTCGACATCCTTACAATCTGTTCTTAAGTGTTTTATTAGTGCCTTAAAGAAAAGACTTATATGTTTGCTTAGCACACCTGCCTCAGGGTTCTGTCACTGCCATTAACATAGGCTACTTAGGCCTAGGGAAAATGAATATTCATCTATGTCTTCATTTCAATTTTATTATTTCTAATTGTGTCCTCACCTTCCATATCCCTTTTCGACGTTAGCACCTTGTAGGTATTTGTAGATTATAATCATGTTCTTCCCATTGAGTAACACTTAGTCAAGCTGTGAATATTTATGGGCATTTTAGTTTTTCCCCTTAAAAAAATCCTTTCAAGGATCTGAACAGATTGTTCATCTTTTCAGAAATTACTCCTGTTGACAGTACCTAGGTTTCAACTTCATATTCTTGGTGCAGCTGAGCTAGAATTCTGTAGGAAGGAACTATTTAGAGTGTCCTATGATGTTCATAGCCCCAGATTACTTCTTTTATGTGGCCAGATTGCATGTTAACTCAAGTTCACTTTGGTCTTCACTCAGGAAATCTTAAACAGAATTTTCCAATTTTCTCCCTTGAATTATGTATTTTTGGTTTGGAGTGTATTCTAGATGTATTCAGTTTGTATGATCAGTCAACTTCAAATGTGTGTTGCTTATTGCAGATCATTAACAAACACAGTAGATAAAACTCAGCATAACTTACATTTATGTACTAGGCACAAGTACAAGTGAGATAAAGTTCAGATGTATTTCGTCTACATTAATACATTTATCCACTAATTTCAATTTGAGTTAAATAAAAAAATAATTATTAAATTGTGATGTTTTAATCTTCCCAAAACCACAGCAGAAGTCTCTGATTTCTTTCTCTCCAGCTGTTTTCCTGTAACTTAGATAGACTTTGAAGCAATAATATCAAGAATAATTTTCTTTTTGTTTTTTTCCCTGTAGAAAGTAATAGCTATATTTAGACTTGCAGTGTCATTTCTGTTATTTATTATTTTTAAAGAACTATTGTTTTATTAGAAAGGTTGGTAGCTAATTTGTTTGCTTGTCTTGGCTGCATGCTCTCCACAGATGACCTACTAAATAAGTAAATACTATCCTACAAAAAGAAGTCTGCATTAGTGTCAGAAATTTTAATGTTAACAAACCTATTACAGTAAAGATCACTTTCCACTCATTCCTTTTTCCTCTCTTTTTCTACTGTGGAGATAACACTATGTCTCAGTTAATGTGAATGGTTGCTGCTTAATTCTGCTTTTTTTAAACTAATTATATATCATCTTGTAACTAATTTTTAAAGACAAATAAAAGAGATTTTAATTTTGGTTAGCAGTGTAAGGGATTGTTGAGTTGGTTGTTCTTTGTGAGAGAAGAATTTGTATATTTTACCACTATTTTTCAATTACACCTGTTACCTATATAGCATATATGTAGGGCGTGAAAAATATAGTGCACCAGAGGATAAAGAGATTTGTTCCATGAAAATACATCTTGCGTATATTTGGTAGGAAATCAGCAAAGAATAGGACTAAGAAGTGAAGGACTTATCAGCTCTTCTTAGCAAAGGTTGAACCAAGAGACATGACTTTGGGTGAAGAAATTGACTGGAAAAATTCCAAATAAAATGCAATCAGAGACGGGCAACAGCAGGAAAGGAACGAGTAATGGTAATGCTGGGTAAGCAAAATCTAGAGCTAGACATCTGTGTCTTCAGCTGCCGAATTCACTCAATTAGTGGCATTAAAGGTTGGCTGGACAGCAGTGACACACAATAAGGTTATAGATATGCCATGCTATCATCTGCTTCCACATCCAAAACTAAATTAGTGTCTAATTTGTCTACTGATTTTCAAAATTACATACAAGGATAATTGAGGCTTGAAGTCTGTCTTTCTTTTTTGGTCTTTCACACTAACACAAATAAAAGCAAAAATGTGCTGTTATTTGTAGATGTGTAAGTTTGTGAATTATAGAAAAATAAATTACTTGATAAAAGCTTGTGAAGATGAGCAGAGGTAATCCTGACAAAACATATTAACATGTTTGAATATTTATATTTGCAAAATGCATAATATATAGAGGAAAGGAATCGTTATGTCTATTTTTTACAGAATGCACAAACTAAAATCAGATTTATATATTCCCATTCTCTGTTCTTTCTCAGTGTACCTTTAAGGGGAGGATGAGTGTGAGACACAGGAGGAGAGATTACTTAATGAAGGAAAGTCATTAGACTGAACAATGAAGTCTCTCCTTCCCATAAGTGATTCACCTTCATCTCAGAGCTACTTGTCTTCATCTGTTTGGATTTTTTCATATTCTTGACATCATCAAGTCTTCATTTGCTAATTGTTTCGAAAAGAAGGTTAAAAATCTTTCTAGTCATGAAAACACTGGAGCATTCCAATTTTTCTTAAATATTTGTCTTAAAATTGCACTGCAGCTGACAATGTTAACTGAAGAAGTGAAACAAACAGCAAAATAATTTTTCATTTCCATTCATGGCACATCTGACATGCAATAATCATCAGATACTGCTTGTAGATTTGAAGCTTAAATCAAGGGATAGAAAATGTTACATTTTACATGACTTGCAGAGTGCTTTTTCATTGATTTCATTAACTATTTTATTTACAAATTTCTAGATTTTCAGTGAAGGTAACTGAGCTGTTTAGAATATTCTCTGAGTTCTGATGCTGGCTTTTGTTATGCTTGTTTTGTGGTGTAAGAAAGTTTGATTGACTTGCTGAAGTCCTGGCTATGCATAAACCATAAGAGTCTGTGAATGCTTTGCTAAAATTCTCAGTTCAGTGCAAAACAGCACTCTTCATGCTTACTCCATTTGTTGTACAAAGTAGTTTTTCTCAACTCAGTGGATGGGCATGTCTGAAAGACTTCAAAAGATCATCATATGCCAATGTCTGTTTGATTTCACAGAGGAAGAAATTCACTTTTCCTGCATAAATCTGAAGCTCTGTGATGGCGAAGCACAAAGGCCAATAAGGAATGTTCATAAACCTTTTCCCAATTATAGGCAAGCTCAAGTCTTAGACTCCTGTTTATAGGATGCACACAATCACAGAGCCTCTTTTCTCTTTGTATGCAATCACTATTGCTTGTTAGGCTAATCATTACCTGCCAGCCATGGAGACTTACTCTAAGCTTAAGAGGAGGGTAAATTCTACAAAAATCACTGTCGTCACCTAGCTTTTACGCTGTCTTGCATTAAGTCTATAGAAATTGAAGTCCTTAAAAATGGACTAATGAACAAGCAAAGGAACACAGTGTCATTATAGTTTTAGAGATGCGTGAGATGTGTAAGGATAGTCTAATACCGTGAGCTGTTCTAACATTACAACATGTATGGTATAAAGTATCTGTATACCCCAGCTGTCATATGGAAACTTTCTGTACTTTACAACTTAATTTATTTAGGCTGAAAAAAGAGTGCTCATGTTGGACATTTAGTATTCAAATCTCTATGGTGATGGCGATGTCCTAAGTTTCTTCACAAGAAAACAAATTGTTTTTTAGCCCTTATAGCTTGCAACACTAAGCATTCTTTATGCGTAGCTTGGGATGTTTTTAGCCTTGATCTTTCCATGTGGTCATTCCTTGATTTACTGTATTTCAAAAGATGGCACATGTTGACTTGTTTCTGATATTTGTCTATATTTAATTGGATATATTGTCTGTTAGATTGAGAGGTGCTAAAGGAACTAGTCTCTCTTTCCAACTTACAAACAGGCATATTTGCAAAACCTGTCTCATTGAATTTTTTGTCGTGCCTACCATGTCCATACGGAAGAGGGAGATAGATTATTCAGTTTTTTATGCTGATTGTCTTTGCCTTGGTGTTGATTGCAAAAAGATTGGGGATCCAGTAGAAACTAAAGACTAAAAATGTATCCCCTCTTTGTGCAAAAAGTACTAAAAAACCTTTCAATGGTAAAAGTGGTAAAGACAAAACCTTGCAGTAGTAAAGGTTTAAATGACATAGGTGACAATTTAGGTCTCTTTAACAGTGTTAGAAACCTTTGGGAAGAATCTTAATAGGGATACACAGGCAGGATGAGGTTTCTTCTGATAGTAAAACTGTAAGATTCTTATATGTCAATGGTTTATGTAGATTTTAAAGCTGTTATGCAGAAGATCCTTGTTGGTTAGTTCCAAGCTTTTCCCCAAGCAGATCAACATGAATTTCTTGTATGCATAAAAGCACGTACTATGATCAAAAGACGAAGCATGACTTTTCCATTGAAAGGTCATTTCATTTTACAATTTCAATGATTGCATGCTAGATTCAAAGACCGTTATGTTAAAATATGTGCAGAAATTTCTGCTTTTCTACAAATAGAATCATCTTCTGACAGGGTCCTATTCATTAGCACCTGTTTCTTTGACCATTTATGCATAGGAGTGTATCTCATTTTAAGCAAAGAAGATGAAAGTGTGTCAACTTCAGCAGTCTAAGAATCGAATTAATCTCACCCATCTTTAACTGTCTGCGTTTAGGTGTCCATTCTAAATTTAATATTAAATGTCTCACTCTGTTCCATCAAGAAACTTAAACACCTTCAGGAGAGATTGATTCAGCCCTTCCTAGGTACAAATTTTGAGATGTGAGGAATTGCAACCTTGAGGTTATTCAATTCCTTAGTGTAGAAGTATAGAAAACTAACTTAAATGCGCTGCCTAATTTCTAGGTGGTTGGATTTAGGTGAAATCTGCCTTAAATGACTATATAAGCAAAAGTATGGAAGATTGTTTCTTAAGGTTAAAACCCTTATACCCAACTTTATTTTTAGAATATATTTTTTTTGTTCCCTTAAATATTTTGAGCATGTGTCATTTAGCCTTGTTAAAGTATCACCCAATCCATTCAGTATATGTCATATGATGGCACTGTGAGACAAAGATGTCCTCCTACACTTAGGATCAAACAGAACTTTCTGATGAATTTTTTTCTTTTTTGGCTGTCAGTGGAGAGGAGGCTGGGAAAAATCCTCCACTGCTATGTGGGCTTGCTTGAATGATTAGCTCTTTTTTAAGTTCCTGAACACAGATTCACACAGTAATTAAATTTCTGCTGTGGAAATTGATATTCAAAGAAAACCATAAAAAATACTTTTCATTAGATGCTATATCAGCAATGAAATGCAACATTTTGTTGGTGAAGGAGAACCACCTTATGAAGTAGCACATTAACAATAACGTATTTTCTTTAGAATCTTAGGGGAAGGATATAGGGCTTATTCTTCTGCTCAGCATCTCCAAAAATTCTCATTTACATGGTTCATGCCACCCTGCAGTATATCATTTCAGGTCAGATATTTTCTTAGAGATGACCTACCTTTTCTTCTAATCTCGACTTTGAGCAGTGTCATAGTGAATTCTTGTGATGCCTCAGGACAGAATTTGACCCAGAAGACCTTGCCCAAATATAAACTTTCCATTGGTACTAGAACTAATGAGCCCTCAAAAGTACTCTGAGTCTTTGGGTTTGATTTTTACTTCATCTAGTTATACCTCATACTGCTGGTGAAGACTCACAGGGGTATAATTTTTCATCACAGTGTATGAAACATAGAATCATGGAACATAGGATATTGCAAGGAACTCCTAGATGTCATCTAATCTAATCACTGTTCAAAGCAGGGCTAACTTAGATCATAGTGGAAGTACTTAAAATACAAGAGAAAAGCAATTTAATCCTTCAAGTCTGGGGCTTCTTTATGTAGAAATACTTCATAGCTCCTTGTTCCACATTCAGTAGAGATGACTGAATGCCAGGACCATAGTCCAAAGATGTACATATGTAATGGGCATCACATTGGTTATAATTTAATTGTATGTCTTTTATGCAAACCATGATTTCTTTACTGAATAACTATAGATTTATTGATCCCAGGGAATTCAATCTCAGTTAGTCTATTATTCTGTTTTTCATTGTCCTTGTATAATTTTCTGTGTCTTTTGCTTCAAACAGGTGGAATAATTCTAAGTCTTTGAGTAAGAAATCTAAAAAAAGTCACGTTAGGAAAAAAGTAGTTTCATTTCTACAGATCTTGTTCAGATATTGGGGAAATATATCATATAGTTTAGCTCTATAGAATACCTAGTGAAATTCAAAGTGATCTAAATTTTCCTCCAAGCGGGTCTGTTCCCTGGCAACAATTCTGTAGTGAGCTGTACTGTCATATGTCCCTTTCTAGAAAGACACTGTGATATTTATAAATTTATCTGAGAATACAGATAACCCACACAGTAAATCATATGTCAGGGCATAGCTGTCAGTCCCGTCAACTTACAGTTCTTTGAAGGAGCAACAAGGCACCAATGTGTGGCCTTGATTTTAGACCTCTGATCTCTATAGAGACTATTTTGTGTTAATATATTTTACAAATAAACATCCTCATGTAGGGCACATGTTGAGATTCAGAGATGGCACTGTTGGAGAAGCTACTATAAAATATTAGCGCTGATGACATCTTACAGAATTTGACACATTCTGTTTGAAAGGATCTGGCAGTGTGTCATGGGCTAATTAGTTAAGACGTTCTGTGAAAGGTGACTTTTTCCTTGCTGAAGGACACTGAGAGGACAAAAGGGAGAGGTTCCTTACTGAAACACAGAGTATAACTCCGTAAGTTAAGGCAGAAAGTGAGGAGTGCTTTGTTTGTCTGAGAAGTTGTAGCGTGCAGATATGCACGTACCTTATTGAAACTGCAAAGTGCTGATCCAGCAGAATGCTTCCTATTCTGTGTAAATGCTTTGCTGGCTCGGGACATCCATGTGCCTGAAGTATTTCCATACAGCTCTTATCAGCCCTGAGCACTGCTACCAGCTCCACACAAAGTCTTGAGGAGCTTCCAGTCAGTCACATTATTAAAGCTTGGAATGATCCAGGCTGCCTGAGTGGGGGATTACTTCTTCTCATGGTTGCTTTTCAAACTATGTCACCTGCTTCCCAGGCTGCCCTCACTTCTGCTCAGTGTCTATGTAAGGCAGGCAGTTCTGTGAAAATGAATATTAAGTCCTTCTGGATGCAGTTAACCTGTGAGGCAATCTGCGACTTCTCTTTCTAGCATGGTAGTATATTTTTCAGAGTGTGAGAACTGTTTATTAAGGTCCTTCCTTCTGTGTGTACGGTGAGAATCATGGAATGGCCTAGGCTGGAAGGGACCTTCGAGATCATCTAGTTCAACCTCCCTGTCATGGGCCCTGATGCCTCTCAACTAGATCAGGCTACTCAAGGTTCCATCCAACTTGGCCTTGAACACCTCCAGGGAGGGGGCAGCCACAACAT
>NW_009699797.1:39758-40104 GCF_000703405.1 Apaloderma vittatum
CCCCCGTTTTCTACACCCTGCCACTCCCATCATACATTATTGTAGTTGATATTTGAGAAAGAACTGTGAACAAAACACCTGTCCTCTACAAAAAGATTTCTTTTGGCTCAGGAAATCCCTGAACCAAAAGTTATTGATTGCAGAGAGTGAATTTGGAAAATGAGCATGTATTTTTGCTGTATGCTTATCAGAAGACAGGTGGCACGTACCTTTGGTTTGAATTTTGGCGTGACCAGCAGGAGGAGGGAGGTGATCATGCCCCTGTACTCGGCACTCGTGAGACCTCACCTCGAGTACTGTGTCCAGTTTTGGTCACCACAGTATAAGAAGGACATCGAGGTGCTGG
>NW_009699797.1:40373-50736 GCF_000703405.1 Apaloderma vittatum
TGAGGCACTGGAACAGGCTGCCCAGGGAGGTGGTGGAGTCCCCAACCCTGGAGGTGTTTAAAAAAAACAGTAGATCTAGCACTTGAGGCTGTGGTGTAGTGGTTAGGTATGCTGGGATGAAGGTTGGACTAGATGATCTTCAGAGGTCCCTTCCAACCCCTAACGTTCTGTGATTCTGTAATTGTAAAGTCTGCTTGCATGTTATTGTATGAACTGCTCTTTACTGGCAGAAAAGAAGAAAGATGTGTACAGACTCTTCTTTTTCCTGCTCTACCTTTCAATACTGTCCGCAAAGAACCTTTCCTTTTCCATTCTTCCCTGCCGGGTCCATAGTCAGTTCTTCACTCTGTCATCTATTAGGAAAGATCCCTCTAACATCTCTCTTAAGCATGGGATATGCTTTTAAAAGTAGATTTGTAAGCCCTTAACCTAGGTTGTAAATACTTTTGCTCAGCACCATATACATAAGAAGCTTGAGAAATTATTTTTAAAAAATATTTTTTAAAAGTTAATTTTTCTTTCAGGAAACATTACAGCTTCAACCATCATTTTGTGGTCTAATTAATAAAGCAAGTATTTTTAAGTCTTGTAATGCAATATCAATTTTGACAGAAGGGGAATATGGGGTTTAATGTATTCTATTGGTTACCAACCTACAGATATATATTAGTCAAAAAATTTTGATTTGAGAAAGTTTTATAAAATGTTCTAGAGGAAACAGATACTACTTTTCAGATTGTAGAATGGTGTCTTTCCACTTGCATTTTCATGTCAAATTTTTTTCCTCAAAAATTATCTGGGGAAATGAGAGGGAAAGAAGGATGTATTTTTCAACAGGGTTTCAGAAAAGCAAAATCTCAAGAGCTTTGAACATAAAGCATGCTACTAGATGTGCTTATTGTGAACATACTGATTAAAGGAGAAAGCTATTAAGGAATAAATCAGCAATGATGATATTTACTTCGGGCATGCTGCTGCATTTCTTTACTCTTTAAAAAATAATTTTGCCTCTTCACCATAAAGTGATGTAGATGGGCTGTAAGTTTTCAGTGTTACATTTACTTTCATCTCACTTGGAATAGGCTTTATTTTGATGAAAGAGTGCAATTTTCAGTATGGGGTGTGAGAAGGCATTAGGGCTATTGGAAGTGATGGAAACTGCACAGCAGGTAAAAGCAAAGCTAAACAAAACAAAATGAAACAAACCCAAACAAAACTTGGCATTTTTACCTATAAGAAGGAAAAATGCTTTGGCAGTGAGGAGGTGTAAAAGGGTAACACACAAGTCTTCTAAGATTCAGTACATCAGAAAAACACATTAACAATGTTCAGTTCAGAAAAGCAGAATATTTTTCTGTTGATCATCTCTATTCCTTCCTGTTTGTTCTTGACTTTTGTCTCTCAGTCCAGTCTGGACTGTCAGTACTCATTGATCCCACTTCTGGTGCATTTCCCCATCAGAGGATGACAGTAGCTCCAGTGCTCCTTATCTTTCCTTATGAACCTTCTTTATCTGTCACTATTACAGAAAGCCCCTCTCCTTCCTGTCACTCAGGTATTAGCCATTTCTGCTTCCTGTGCCTTATCCTGTAGGCGAGATCCAAATACTGCTACATTTGTTTTACAATTTTTGGAAACTTCTTTTCCTTTCCACATAGCTATGTCTTCCCTTTCATCCTCCATTAATCGATGCAGGCTGTTTTTCTTTCATGCCTCTGACACTCACATCACCTCACTGTTACCACAGCTGCTGCAAAGATAAAATTAATTAATCTTTCCTCTCCTTGTCATTTTTCACTCTAAATCTTGTCACTGCAGCCAGTTCAAGTTGTTCCTCTTTATCTAAAAGGCTTCTCAAAGGTCTTTTGCTCTTTTTCACATCTGTCCATGTTTCGTTCCAGGTTGTGCCTTCCCATATTCTGCTCTAGAAATGTCTTTTGCCTATGTCCATTGCTTCAATGTTCCTTAACTATGGGGGTTTGATTTTTTAATTTTTTTTTCACTGCATTCTTCTCTTTGTGATAGTTTCCAGGGAGCTGTCTTTCCATTTGTATGCATAATTTCTCTGAAATCTCAGTCTCTATTATATGCACCCTTTTATGATTAGCCAAATAATTAAGGAAAGATAAAGGAGGAGCTGACATAGATGAAGAGCATGCAGTTTATTAATAAAGTGCTCAGTGTAAGATGGTTAATATATATATATAATGTATATATTACACATATGTTTAAGGACATAAATAAATACAATTAGGATAGACAGATAATGCATCCTAGTGTTGCCACCTAATTTGCATTTCTTATGTTATTGATAATCCTTAGTTGTAACTCTTCTGGGAGAGCACTGATAAGAGCTGCATATAGAATATAACTTGAGAACTATAACTGTACACGTACAACTGTTATTACTGTTCTAAGTCAAGTTCTCTAGGCAGATTTTCTTTTACTGCAAAGCTAATGTGAGAGATCAATGTGCCCCAATAAGTGTCTTGTTGCTAAAAATTTGATCACATATTTTCTTCTGCCATAAAAATAACCCCTTAAGCTATTAACACTTTTCAGCTCAGTGAAGAAAAAGCCAGAATAACCTATCTGTAGATGAAATAAAATCTTGAAAAGGCATCTTTATGAAAAGCATATTTCACTAAAAAGTGATGTATGACCAATATAATGGTTATTCTTCATCTAGGAAGACACACTAAGGAATACTATATGGCAATAGCATCAGGATTGCAGGCTTTTTGTGGTAGAGAAGCTTGTGAAGAAGCAGAAGTGGAGCTTTATTGCAAGCCATTCTTGGTGTAAATTTGTATTGTATCAGGCATTTATCTTTATGGTTTAATGAGAAAACATACATTAACTTTCTCATATCCAATGAAAATGGTAGTTTTTGACACTGGCATCAGTATCTCTGTAGTTTAACCTGTGCTTGTGAAAACATCTACCTTTTTAATTGTAGAAGCATTTAAAAAAAAATCAAACATGCTACATAATACAGAATATTATGTATTTAGCCAAACCTAGGATTTATAAAATCTCTTTGGATACACACTATATTAAATAGAAAAGCTGTTTTCTTTCTTTTGCTGTCTCATCTCTTCTGAAGGTCAAGTAGTTCACAGAAGATCTAACCTTTGTACTCCTCAGTAAAATTTAAATATCAATTTTCTTTTGCTGCCCGTCTCCATTTTTCCTTGGAAGCTGACATGGCTTTAGCTTTATTCACCTAATCTGGTAAAGGAAAACATTTTATGTTAAATATGGCATATCAGCTTGTATTTTTTTCAGCAAGTGCGACAGTGTTAACTTCTGTTTTCTTTGGCATATGCAGAAAAGTTGCAACCACAAAATCCATTTCTGCAGTGTCTTTTTGTGATTTGGAAATCCTGAATGAATTGGAAATCCTTCGGAAGTTCTCTGTCACTAAAGCATTGAATGATACAAAACTATGTGGACACATAAAGGAAACACTTAAAGAGTGTAAGCAGAAGAACAACCAATGACAGCTTTAGCTATCACTCCATATACTGCAAAATTAAATTTTATTTTATTAGTACAGTTTTTACTACCAGTTATTCCTTCCACTCTATGTTCTCATTTCCATTTTGCCACAGCAAAAGAAAGCTAGCATTTTTTCTCATAATTTCAGTCTGGCCTTCACATGTGGTTGCATATACCCTAGAAATGGTCACAGCAAGTGGTTTTTCTGTGATCCTTAAATAAATCTGAGGAGTAGTAGTGGAACAATTAGGTAGCCTTAGCTTTGTTCTTAAAATTGTGTATGAAATAACTAATCCTTCTCCTGTCCCACAAAATCAAGACAATGTAAATAAATTCTTTATTATTTACTGAAAGCTGGTCACATACTTGCTGGTGGGTGCACAAGACTTTCTTGCTCATAATCTTTTGCTGAGAGTAGAAACTGACCTTGCTAACATACAGAAGGGCTCTTTGCTCACTTGTGACTGCAGGAACAATTCTTTCCCTGAAAATGAACAATGGAGTTTAAATGTCTATTGTAGAAAACCCAGGATAGATTCATGGCACAAAATATGACCAAAATAATGTAGGTGTGATGGGTTTGCACAGCTGTTCACAAGCAAAACACATCTGTGGGTGCTTCCTAGCTGGACAGAATAGAGTATTTCAAGGATTTCAGTAACACAGAGTCACAGAATTGTTGGAATCCTATTTCATAGTATCATAAAATCATAGAACGTGTTGGGCTGGAAGCGACCTTTAAAGGTTATCTAGTCCAACCCCCCTGCAGTGAGCAGGGACTTCTTTAACTAGGTCAGGTTGCTCAGAGCCCCATCAAGCCTGACCTTGAATGTCTCCAGGGATTCTATGATTCTATGGAGCATCCACCACCTCTCTGGGCAACCTGTTGCAGTGTTTCACCACCCGCATTGTAAAGAACTTCTTCCTAACATATAATCTAAATCTACCCTTCTCTAGTTTAAAACCATTGCCCATTTAAAGGGTTGCTGTGACTGGCTTGCAAATAATGCTAATCACATTACTGTGAGCAGCACAAGAGTGACAAACTGACATGCATCTTATGTTCTTTCAGATGAGGATAGGCATTCACTCAGGATCAGTGCTGGCCGGCGTCGTTGGTGTGAGAATGCCACGTTATTGTCTCTTTGGCAACAATGTCACCCTTGCAAGCAAGTTCGAGTCAGGAAGTCACCCACGTCGCATCAATGTCAGTCCAACCACATACCAGTAAGTCTGCATAACCTTTCCATGCTGTTTTTATTTCAGCCTGATTTGAGTTCGATCTTGTACCATGCTCTGTCCTCAACACGTGAGCTTCAGCAGGTCGTCAGGGCACCGGGACAGCTAGAAAGCGATGAGCCATCAGTCTTCCATTTGCAAGTTTGCATGAGAATGGGCTAAGAAGTCAGGCAGTGAAGACAAGGAAGAGCAACAGGAGGACCAACCATTACTGCCTGAAATAATGTGCAACAGAAGAAGTGGGAGATGTCTCCCGAAGCACTGTGATTTTATGCACTGTTACAGCTTTAGGCTAAGGGTTTGGTTTCACCCTGTTCACAGTTCGTGGAGAGAAGCATATTCCCATTAGCTCAGAAGAAAGTCTTTGATATAGCAAGTGAGAACAAGATTTCAAAGAGTTTTTCTGCTTTTATTTCTTATTTAGCACTGTAAAGAGACACTTAATAGAAGCATTTTTTTAATAAAAATGGCAAAGCGTTATCCCTAGCTCTTTGAAGAAATTATGCAAATAGAGAGAAGGCTTGATGAAATTGGGTTATGAGGAATAGCTGCTAAATAGAAAAAGGTGTTCCTTATAGTTCAACTTTAACAGCTTGACTATTAGAATTTCTGCTGCTTTGTTTACTACTGATGTACTATTTTTTTTTGCAAGAGATCTCAATCTTACTCTTTTTCCAGTGCTCTGCATATGAAGTAATTTTCTGAAGTATGGTTTTGCTCAGGTTTTGGGACTTTCTTTGTGGTAAATCTGTATGCAGTTGCTCAGACAATACTGGTTTTTTTTTGTTTCTTACACAGAACTGTGAATCTCAATATTTTTCCCATACCTATCTATGTGAATTAAACTTCTAAATGGAATTTCTTCATCCATGAATTAAAGCTAAAATACAGCCAGAAATTAAAGTTAAAAGTAATTAAAACTAGTGAATGGAATTAGATTCTTCTGAAGAGCCCAATCACATGAGATCAGATTTACAGAATAGAGCAAGTGTAGCTAATTGAACAAGGCACAGAAAGACTGAATAGATTTTTGATCATAAAGTTCACAGAATCAGATTTATGCAGCTTTCTGGTAATATACAAGAGAATCACAGACCCAATCTACTATTGGGTATAGAAAATCTGTTTATTTAAATAAAGATTAATTCAATAAATATATAGGAAACTACTGTTTCAAAGCTGATGTCACTTGAAAAGACATTCTCTTTGGGACTTTCCAGGTACAGTGTGCTACTGGCCTTGGTTACTGATCTTCCACTGTGGGATAGTAGAAACCTTCTAAGACATTGTTTGAAAAGTGAACACAATATTGTTCACCAGCTGTGTCCTAGTTCTGAAAACTTAGGCAGTAACAGGGCCTTTAGAGTGAATTTTATACAAATGGAGTCAAGAGATTCTAGCAAAAAGTGACCAAGGCCCTATGGCAGGGGCCTGAAGTTTTCTTGTATGGGAACAATTTTTATAAAGTGATATTCTCTAACCTGAGAAAGTCTTCAAGATATTCTGAAAGTGCAGTCTGTACTTTTTCAGAAGAGAGATCTTAGTACTTCACAAATGTGGTTCAGGGATGTGGTTCCACCCAGGGTTATGGTATTGCTCCAGTTTGTGTCCCTGAAAGCAGAAACTGGTGAGCTACACAGTTTCACATTATTTTAAGGAAAATACAATTGGAAATGTAGGTAGTGAGTATTTGTGGGGCCAACGATGCACAAAACTCTCAACCTGTGTATCTCCAGGTTGTATCGAAAAGGGAGCTAGCTAGATATTTTTTCACTTTCCTTTAGTCCTACAAATACAACAGGAATAGGACCCATTGTTTCAGAATGGCCTAAATTTTACTTTTCATGATCATTGTGTGTGAGCTTATCTTCCACAGAGTTACAAGTTTAGACTATTGCTCTCAAAAAGGAAAGACAGTAGAAAAGTGACTGGTGATGCCGTAGTGCTATAACATAAAATTGCAAAAAAACCCACAACAAAATAGAGAATTATTTGTATTTGTTACCTGCATTTTTGTACTATGTAAAAAAGGCTCCAGTTGTGTGCTGAACAAATGTGGTGGTTGATTCAGAGACCCTGAAGTGCAAGTAACAGTCTAGGCAAACAGTTACAGGTAAAGGACGTAGAAACAGCAAGAAAATATATGTTTGAATGAGGAACAGTTATCATTCAAGATGAATGGCTAAAAGTAATTATGAAAAGGCTAGGAACACATTTGTTTACATTCTTCAGAAATTATATGAGAAAATAAAATAAATATGCATGGAACAACTTAAAAAGGCTATTTTAAATCACAAATTCTGGTGTAGTTGAAAACATGACAACAGGCAGGGAAGAAGTCAAGAAATGACGCTGCTGACACAGTGGCCATGAGGGACTGCAATTACAAAATACACTATAAAGTCAGAATTATTTAGGACTTCTGAATGTGACCTATGGGGTTTTAACATAATATACTGATACTATCCAAATAAACAAGTAGTGACCTGGTGCACCTGATTGTAACTTTCCATACACATAATTTGCATGGGTATATAATTTGCTGTGTATAAAGCGATACATCACAACAGAAATATCTTTATAATTGACCTTATACTACATCTATTTGATCATACTGTGTTGCTGTGTATTCAGTTAATACTTTTATTATCTAAGAAGCAGTGTTTTCCAAAGTAGGTAATTCTGCAATCAGTATCAAAATAAGAGTTTTCAATTAACTAAAACTACTGACATTTATAATTACATGTTTGTGTCTACCATGCCCTCTGATGAAAAGTTTTGTGCTCACAAACCATGCTGATGCTGGAAACATGTCTAATACCACCTTTCAATTTACAGTGCAGGTTGTGCATTATAAAGACTTATCAGTGTTCAAATTATAATAGTACTTCAGAATGCCTATTACAGGTTTCAGACACTTCCTTGCAAGCCCGTAATCTCCCTGTGTAAGAACCAGAGTCTAAAATCATAAATGCAAGCTGTGGTGTTGCCTAGCAGCAGTGGTGAGCCTAGGGCAGCGTTGCTCCAGTTACACCTGCCTGGGGCAAAGCTCTGCACGTGAAGCAGCACCTTTTCCAGAGGCGGCCTTTGAATCTGCTGGGGATAAGAATTCCTCTTCAAAATACCATGTCCTCTTGACTCAGATAGGTCTTTTTACCCAAGGATTACAGAGCCTCGTTTGCTTTGAAACACTTAGCGCTGTAAAGTGAAAGCATTGGAACAGTATTGGTAAAATTTCCAGTGAAACATGTGGATACTGGAAAGACTGGTCCCTGTTTAAACATGTGGCCAGGATGGAATAGAAAATAGTAACAGATTCTCTGTTCCTTTAGTAAATTGATTTAATTCATCTACAGTATCCTGAATCAAATAAAATTACTATATTTTCCATACTCAGGAAGGAAGCACGATGAGATTTATGAGACCGTTCTTCAACACAGAAGAGAGGTTAAATATTTTTTCTTTGTTTCAGCCTTGAACAGTGATGTTCATTAGATATTAATATACCTACATTTGTCCTGTCTCCCTATTAAAATGTAATGCCTTGAGATATCTAAGCAGGTATCGAAAGCAGATAAACATAATTATTGCTGTTTGTCAGGTAACTGTATTAAGAAATGGATTCTCTTTTTTCTCTTCTTTTCATCTCTAGTATTTTCCAGCATGTATTTCCCTTGTGGAGAAGGTGCCTCTGATATTAAGTGTTGGGCGCAGACACTTTCTGTTATCACATGTTGGGCAGTACATCTGGGGCCCAGGCTTAAGCAAAGACGAACAACCTTTATCCCACATCCTTACCTTTTTTAGGAGAGATGGCCACCAAACATTCATCCTTTCTGAGCTGGCTGAGGTTGCTGCTAGTTCACTGCCCAAATTGCTCCTCACCCTTTCAAATTAATTGAAAAGTGCAGAATCTGAATAGATTTTAAACAATTATCTCACAGAATGTTATATGGAAGTTTTACTTTTAGGTAATTAAGAAGGACTTATATACTTCTGACTTTATTGGGGTTTTAAATTAAAACTGTATATTTCTATAAACTTCTTGTGGATTTATATTTTAATCAAATTCTTTTTCCTACAGGTTATATCCATCGACATATATTACTTTTCTTACAGGTTACATCAATATCTATTTCTATATCTGCATCTATATTTCTCTGCTTCTTATGAACAAACAAATGGATTTGTTCTCCAAAAGCCTTTTCGGATTATTTTAAATTTTATTCCTGAGCATTCTTTAAAACAATGTTTCTTTTTATATTGGTCAATTTACCATGTAAGCTTTCATGAGACATTGTTGGACAGCCAATTTAGTTGTGGACAGAAAGGACAATTTCTACATGGACACAAAAAGTTACTCATAGTCTAATTATAAAGTATTAAAAGCTTAGTTAAAATGTGCTGGCTTATTCTTGGTTTTCTATTCCCAGTGTCATCTGCCTCCATCAGGCTGCACTCCTGTAGTCACTGTGATTTGTGATTGTGGTCCTGGAGCCTTTGCTGTCCTCCCATGCTTGTGCTTCATGACAGTGCATTTTTGTTTGAATTTTTTAGGTAGTTCACTCTACACAGGCTAATTCCATGCTATATCACTGTTCATGAGTTAAAAGCATATGTTACACCACAGTTCCACACTGATAAACTAAAGCTAAAACATACTCAGGTAGCAGTTATCTGACTGCTAGACAATGGCTAAAACTACAGAAAGCTCAAGCCCAGACGAATCCAGACTAGTTCTGAGGACAACCCGGATAGATCAATGCAAAGCCTGGGGCCTTTTACTAGTGATGGTGCAACCCGATTCACTGAGCCTAGTTCTCTGATGTCCCAAACAGAGAATGGAGATGCAGTATTCCATCTGCTTAGGTGGATAGGAAACAGAAGTGTTAAAGGTCAGTGGCAGACACTTGTCGTGCTGAGCTGCATGAGCTATACAACATATTGCATTAAAAAAAATCACGGCTAGTCCTTTATAATCTTGTTAAAAGTGATCTGTATGAAGGAAGAACATCAGTACATGAACTACCATAGTTTAAAAAATGATAACATAAAATGTAAAATTAGTTAGATCCTGACACAGTCAAGTGTTTTTCAGTCTCCTGGTCCTTCTACCATGTGTGCAAACTGAGGGAATAACTCAAAACCACTAAAAGAACCAAGTGCACTGACTGGAAATACAATAGCAAATTATTTATGCAGTGTATTTTAAGAGCAACCTACTAGTATTTCTAATGATTGCCATAGTAATTTATCATCTGAGTTCATATGGACATAAATGAGCTGGCATGTTATCAAACCAGATGCCCAGTTGGTGAAGTGTTCAACACTTGCTGCCACGAGCGGAGGACTCAGCAGTCCAGTGCAGGACAATCTTCTGATAACCCGTTTGGGAAGCCCTTAACTGAATTTTCCTAACGGTACTAATTAATAGGTGGATGTGAACAAGGTTAACTACAGTTTTTACAGTTATTTAGAAGTTAGAGAAGACAGAACCTTTTGGTGATAGTTATCACTGTGAAATGTAACATTTATGGAAGATTGACCTGACCGCTTTGCTTTTCCTGGTGCATACTATGCTTAGGAAGGCAGTGCATATTCACAGAATCACAGAATCACAGAA
>NW_009699798.1:0-310 GCF_000703405.1 Apaloderma vittatum
GGCTCACTTTCAGCTGTGCATCTGCAACCCCAGGTACTTTTTCTGCTGGGCAGCTTTCCAGGAGTTCCTCCTCAAGCTTGCAGCACTGCTGGGGATTTTTGTGAGACAAGTGCAGGAGTCAGCACGTGGCCCTCATACAGTTGACCTCAGCCCATCATCCAGCCTGTCCAAGTCCCTCAGTAGAGCCTTCCCACTCTCAATCACATCCACACTGCCACAAGGATTCCTGTCATCTGCAAACTTACTGACAGTGCACTTGACCACCTCATCCAGTTCACAGAACCAGACATTAAAGAGGGCCCAGTACTGC
>NW_009699798.1:603-1769 GCF_000703405.1 Apaloderma vittatum
TGACTGGGCCAGATTAACTGGTTGTCCTGAATGTGTCACATCATGGCTTTCAAGATGATCTGCTCCATAATCTTTCCCAGAACCGAGTTTAGGCTGAAAGGCTTCTAGTTCCCCAGAATATCTTTCTAGCCTTTCTTTAACTGGGCATCACATTTGTTAAAGTTCTGAGAAGTGGTTTTGGGGAAGAACTGGAGTGACTCCAGAGGACATCTAAAAGGATAGATATAGGAGCCTGTCTAGAGGCTGAAAGCTCTGAGCTTCTGAGCCTGGTGAAGTAGGAGGCTTCAGGCACTGCAGTAGTGGCATACAACTGCTTGGAGAGTGGTTTTAGAGATGATGGAGCTTTTAGTGGAAGTGAGAGGAGAAGAAAACCTCCATGAAGTGAAGCTTGGAAGGTTCAGACTCAAAAGAAAGGAAAAGGCAATGTCACTCAAGCGGTAAAATTTTGCTCTTAAGTATTACCCACAAAGGATCTGTAAAACATCCTTTGTCTTTCTATTTCAAGGAATGGCCAATGAGAGTAAAGACTGACATCAGGGAACTTCTAGAAATGAAAGGAGGAGAGGTAGGTGGGAGAGCAAGAAAGGAGTTAACAGCCTGAATGTATTGTAATCAAACTTAAGTTTTAAGGAGCTAATTGTTTAATGAATAGCTAATCACGATTTTAATTAAATTATTTTATTGATTTATATTAGGATAAGGAATGTAAAACCCTACTTATACCAAGAAGATGTGCGTAGGCCTTGGCTAGAAGTAGAGCTGGAGCAATTTGCAAAACTGGCGGGGAATGTCTTGCAAACCTGGGAGGGAATGTTTTGTACTTGTTAAGACCAGATCTATATCACTGCACACTGCGGTGTGAGAATGTTCATCCAACCAGCACGCAGAGCAGATTCCCCACCCCAGGCAGTCTGCAGCACCCACTGACAAACTTGCTACTCAGGACGAGAAGAGGGAACCAGAAGTTGTATGCTTCTACTGCAGTGCCTGGAGCCTCCTCCTTCACCAGGCTAAAGAAGCTCAAGACACTTAGCCTCTCTACACGGGCTCCAAAATGCATCCTGGCAGATGCCCTCTGGAGTCTCTCTAATAACTCCCCATTCCCACTTGACTGAGTCACAGAGGGAAGCAGAGGGATTGTAGTGGTTTGACCCTGGCCGGCAGCC
>NW_009699799.1:0-429 GCF_000703405.1 Apaloderma vittatum
CCCTCATCCTGTCGCTCGTTACTTGGGAGAAGAGACCGACCCCCCCTCGCTGCCCCCTCCTCCAGCTGAACACCCTCAGCTGCTCCTCATCACACTTGGTCTCAGACCCTTCCCCAGCTCCGTTGCCCTTCTCTGGACACATTTTAGGACCTCAATGTCCTTCTTGGAACAAGGGGCCCAGAACTGGACGCAGCACTCGAGATGTGGCCTCACCAGCGCCGAGCACGGGGGCAAAATCCCTTTCTGGCTCCCTCTGGCCACACTAGTCCTCACACGAGCCAGGCTGGCGTTGGCCTTCTTGGCCACCTGGGCTACTCTCTGTCGACCTGCTGGTCACGCCGCTTCTGATGTGGCCCAGGACACGGCTGGCTTCCAGCAGCCCTCGACACAAGCTCGTCCCAAGCCTTACCCTTGCGGTAATTGTGGCGG
>NW_009699799.1:465-2272 GCF_000703405.1 Apaloderma vittatum
ATTGTGGGTCATCAGGTCCACGGCCCGCGCGTGAGATTCGATGATCCCCACGACCTGTGGCACATCAAGGCTCAAAATGGGTCGGAAATCCTTTTTTTAAAAGAAAGCAGCCGCGCTCTCCGGGTCCCTCCCAGCACAGACCGGTTACCTCGTTGTGGAGGTTGACGTAGGGGAACTCCACCAGATCCTGGAGCTGGGAGCGCTCGCAGAGAACCACCACCAGCTGGCGTAGACAGTCCAGCTGCCTGCAGAGGGAGACAAAACATCCCGAGGATTAAAAGCATCAAGGTGTAGAGGTTTTCCTCCTGGCTGAGTCCCTTCGGACTTCTTCCGAGCTGGAAATGGAGATGCCGGACAGCAGAGGCTCTGCAAAGGTCTCTCCAGAGAGGGCAGGGCTCCTCCCTCAGCTCTATTCGGTAAGATTTGGTCTTCAGCCACCATTAAAACACATTCCTGCGTCTCTGAACATCTTTCCCAGTCATTCCTACTCATCACACCCCTCCTCCACCAGGCTGAAGCCTGCTCTTCCCACACAGCCCTCAAGCTGCAAATTCAATTCCAAGGCTTTTCTCTATTAAGCTAAATTGACTCCCGAAGCTTTTCAGCATCCACGGCCGCATGTGATCCTTCAGCCTTTCTTTTTCTCCTCCCCAAATCAGCTGCTTTTTGTTTTCGCCTCCCAGATTCCCCCTTTGAGACGGCGCTGATCCCAGCTGTCCTTACCAAAATGAAGCAAAAACCTTTTTAAACGCACCATTACACGAGCTGAACCAGAACCTCTTCACACAGCAGCCACGCCCTACCCTAAAGCATCCTCTCCCTTTCAGTTTGAGGAAAAAACTGGTACACAGACCGCCAAGACAAGGCAACACCAAGGCATAAAACCGTCACCAACCTGCCTGGATCCGGATTTTGGGTTAAGGCTACGTATGCTTCGCTGTTGTGTCCTAAATCCAAGTGATGTTTGAAGATGCAGGTCCTCAAAGTAGCCTGAAAACACCAGAGAGCACAAACGTCTTGAGTTACACAACCACAAACTAATTCCTGTATAAGCTCTCCCAAAGAAACAGCTCAATGCAGAGGTGACCGATACCTGGCTTCTCCAGTCGTCCGCTGATTCCATGATGGCCAGGGTAGCCAGCTGGATGACCAGCTCCGGCAAACCCACCATGTCCAGCAGGCGCAGAACCTGGAGAAGACAACACCCTGAAACATTTGACCTCGCTGGGTACAGTTACCCTGCAACAGAGGTAAAAGATTCTCTCCCTGAGCACGCTCGCAGCTGCATTAGAGCGAGACGTTCCTTCTCCGGGGGCACCTGACAATCCTCGTGCATTCTGGATTTTAAAATCAGCGGATCCCTCACAAGCAGCCCAGGTCCAAGGCTCGCAGCCTGTCTGAGCGGCGGTATTACGCACCCAGAAAGATCCTATCTCAATTTTTAATTTGCCTCAAAGCTTAATAACCTTCCCCTTAAGCAGCATCTTACATCCAGCCTGGACATGTCTGGCAGCTGGAGCTCACTCTGCCTTTTTCTGCCTGATAACAAAGTCCTCTGCTACTAGGAAACGGATCGGTGGAAAGCACCTCGCTTGCTTTCCCCCCCACCAAAGAAGGCAAACGGAGCACGCTGAAGTTTCACCTCTCAAAAATGTGTTTTCTGAGCCTCATGTCGCTTCCCTGAAAGCCAGGGACCAAGCAGGGATTTTCTCTCCGAGCTGGGTCCGCGTGGAACGACCCGGTGCCAGTTTACTCAGTGGGTACCGCGTAACACCGAGCCACCCCAGCCGTACCTTGTTGTAGGAAT
>NW_009699799.1:2303-3221 GCF_000703405.1 Apaloderma vittatum
TGGACACCACCTCGCCCTCCTCAGGCTGGATCAGCCTGTCCAAGAACTCTTCTCTTCCCACCTCCGAGGCGGCTTGGCAGAAGCAGTCCAAAGCCTGGAAAGAGACCAGAAAGCAGCTCGGGTCTGACCCAGCCTCGAGCTAACGAGATCCTCCCCAAGAGCAGATCCCACCACTCCCTTCCCATCCCCTTCTTCTTCCAGAGGAGGCAGAGCTTGTGGTGGACGTTTCCCAACTCACGCAGCAGAAAGAATCTGCACAATTTCCACCCTCCCAAAGTAAAAAGGTCTCGGAGCCTCGAGGGTAGTGGCATTGGAAGGGGACGAAGGTCTTACCTTGTGGCCCTCACCCATGACCAGGTAGCACCGGCCCATCATGAAGCAGCAGGAGCCCATGTTCACATGGCACCACGGCTGCAGCAGGCGAATGTATTCCTACAGCACAGGAGGAACGGGAATCTCAATTCAGGTCAGCTCAAGGGACCAGAGGAAGGGTTATGCCTCCAACACCAAAGCGCTGTTTCGGTGGCCCCTTTTAGCTGCTGAGCTCATGCAAATCCTGCTCTTCCAGCCCTTCTCCATCCCCAACGTCCCTTCAGTGCATGGATGTGGAGACATTCCCCCTCCCTCCATGTGCTTCTCCAATCTGCTGCAGCTCCAGTGTCACAGACTCACAGAATCCTTCAGGCTGGAAAAGCCCCCTGGGACCATCGAGTCCAACCACTGACCCTGCTCTACAGAGCTCACCCCTAACCCATCTCCCCCAGCACCACATCTGAACGGCCTTTAAACACCTCCAGGGACGGGGACTCAACCTACGCGTCGCCAGCCTGTGCCAATCTCTGACTGCTCTTGCTGGGAAAATTTTTTTTCCTAATATCCAGTCTAAACTAAAGTCTAGAATAGACTTTATTTTAGACT
>NW_009699800.1:0-614 GCF_000703405.1 Apaloderma vittatum
ACAGCTCCAGGCGAGGAAGCAGGCGGCCGCGAAGGCTTTACCGCCCTCGTTGGCGGCCTCAGATGAGGGGCGTTCGCAGCTGCTGCCCTGAGGTGGTGGCTCCCAGCGCCCTGGCACGCTGCCCGTGTGCCCCGACCAAAAACAGGTGGTGTGGAGCGACGAGGCCCACCTGGGTTCCAGCACACAGGTGGTCACAGAGTGTTACGGCCCTCAGTCCAGCGAGCAGTAATGCGCTGCTGGAATGCCAGAATCGGGGTGCAGCCTGGTAGCAACCAACTATTCAGTGGCACTGCGTGTCATGTGAGCTTCCTAAGTGGCTTCTCCAAACTTGCCAGCACCCACTGCACTGTGGTAGGACTCGCTTAAGAGAAACACGTTCAAACTGCTCCATCTCCCCAGCTGCTGTCCTCTGCAGCACAACGAAGTGCCTCACAGAAGGAACACACTGCGAGTGCATGTAATGAGTGGTTTTTCCCTGAACGTGTGTTCTCCCAAACTTGGGCAGAGAGATCAGAGCAAGCCTCAGAATCATAGAATCACAGAATGTTAGCAGTTGGAAGGGACCTCTGGAGATCGAGATCAACCCACCTGCCAGAGCAGGACCAAAGAGACGT
>NW_009699800.1:690-2897 GCF_000703405.1 Apaloderma vittatum
GGGGCCGCCTCACCTTCTCGGGCCAGCCTGTGCCAGTGCTCTGTCACCCTTACAGTCGAGTTCTTCCTCATGTTGAGGTGGAACTTCCTGTGATCTAGCTTGAATTCATTGCCCCTTGCCCTATCACAGGGTCATTCACAAATGAAAAGAGATTGTCCCTTCCTTCTTGATGCCCAGCCCTCTTATATTTATACACATTAATTAGATCCCCTCTCAGTCTTCTCTCCAGACTAAAAAGCTCCAGGGCTCTCAACCTTTCCTCATAAGGCAGGTGTTCCAGTCCCTTATCATCCTCATAGCCCTCTATTTTGGACTCTCTCAAGTAAATCCATGTTGAACTGGGGGCATTGAACTGAGGAGCCCTGAACTGGATGTAGTACTCTGCATGAGGTCTTACCAGGGCAGAGGAGGAGAACCTCCCTTGATCTGCTGGACACACTCTTTTAATGCACCCAGGATACTACTGGCCTTCTTGCTGTCCCATGGATAACTTGATCACCAGGACTTCAAGGTCCTTCTCCACAGAGCTGCTCTCTAGCAGTTTAGGTTCCTCTTTGCCCAGCTCTCCAGTCTGTCCAGATCTTGCTGAACGGCCACACAGCCTTCAGGTGTATCAGCCAAGCCTCCCAGTTTCATATCATCAGCAAACTTGCTGAGAAGACACTGAGAAAAAGGTCAAGCTGCAACAACTACTCCCATCAGTAAAGACATAACAAGCAACATAAATTCTTTATTGGCTTTTCCAGTTGATCTGTTTTCATCTATCCCTTGACTCCTGGGTTCCAGTTTATACTTTTTTATGGCCTCCACACCATCAATTCTCATGTTTGGATTGTTGAAAAGAAGTCTTAACAAATAGCCTTGTGATCACAGGTAACAATTCTTTTCACGTCTTTCACCCTCTTCTACCCAATCATCCCAGTCTGCCCTGGCATTCCTTTGCCTAGAGCATTTGGTATAGTTCTCAAGCTGTTTTGCTATGAAGAGCAATAGCTGCTAAATTAAAGAAAGTATCACTTGTAAAATAACATGTGCCTAAAATGTTTTGTAAGTAAGTCTTGTCTTTTTTTTTGTTGTTTTCTTCTTGCACACTAAACATGCTGGCTGTGAGTTCTGCCCCTTCTGGGGCATCTAGCTTCACCAACAGCACCAAACTAAATGCCAGAAGTATTAGTAGGCAACCCATATTTCTTCTGTGGGCCTACAGGAATTTCACAAACACACAAATAAGACTGTGTTGGATTTCGTAGTAAATTACAACTTTTATAAGATGATAGATAAAAACGCAACTGTATTATGTCTCACATTGTCATAGAACTTTACTATGGCTACCAAACAGATACTGTATTTGACTATTTTAGTTAATGAAAAAATTGCATTTCTTCTATCCCCTTTTTCTTATCACAGCTTACAACTTCCTCATGAAGGGCAGTGGTGGTAGGGAGGTGCTGATCTCCTCTTTCTGGTGACCAGTGATAGGACATAAGGAAATTGAATGAGGCTGTGTTAGAGAAAGTTCAGGTTGGGTGTTAGGAAAAGGCTCTTCACTGAGAGAGTGGTCAGTCACTGGAACAGGCTCTCCAGGAAAGTGGACATGGCACGAAGCCTGTCAGAGTTCAAGGAGCATCTGGATGACACTCTTAGTCATATGGTTTAGTTTTAGGTAGTCCTGCAAGGAGCAGGGAGTTGGACTTGATGATCCTTATGACTCCTTTACAACTTGAGATATTCTATGATTCTAAATGAGAGAAATGGAAAATATTACCAGCTCCATTCTTGAAGTTATTTTTGGTTTAGAGTCTTGAGCTGAGGTAGAGGAACATTATACAGCTTTATGTCCACCTTCAAAACAGCTGGAGATTGTTTCAGCAAACAGAAGTTGCGGGGAGAAATGACCATGATAGAAACTTGTGGGGCTCCTGGTGTGAGGGGAACTGCAGAAAGTTCTGGCAAAGATTCATATGAACACAGAGAAACTGACAACAACAGATGTGGTGGGAGAACAGTGATCATCTTAGACTACAAGAAGGGATTTTTAAAAATGACAAATTATTATTGAGAATTGCTGATACCTAATCCTGAACGTAGACTTGTAGGCAGTCATCAGCCAAATAAAATAATGTCAGGTGGTATGCGATTTGCCTTACAAGAGAGTAAATGAATTGACAGATTTGAAAGATGGGCCACTCGGTGGATAAAGAACTGGC
>NW_009699801.1:0-550 GCF_000703405.1 Apaloderma vittatum
CTCTGTTTTGAAGTCTCATGGCCCCATGAGCCTATTTTCAAGTCTGGCAAGTGCAGGACTTGGTCTTCATTTTCAAGTGCAGAAAACACAGGACTTGGTCTCTGTTTCTGAGACCCCAAACTAGCCTCATGGCCCAGGTCTTGACCCCCAAGGCTCACATCTCCCTTTGGGGCCCAAAGCCCATGTCCTGCCCTCCCTTCCCAAAGTCAAATGACCTGAGGTTTTGCACTGTCAGGTCAGGCCCCTCCCTAAGCTTGTGTTTAAGTCTGGAAGACACACGGCTTAGCCTCTGTTTCCAAGTACTTGAAAATGCGGAACTTAAGCCCATGTTTCTGACAAAGTTGGAGGCACAGGACTCTCACAAGTGAAAAAACATATTAAGCAAGCATAAAGAGAAAAACAAAGAGAAGCCCAAGGAGCTTCTTAGTATCACTTTAGCATCTCTTGTTTTACAAATCAGATTTGCACAGAGGAGTATGGATGTATGATGGACACACACATGGTTATCTGCTTCTTTTGACATGTCTGCAGGACAGACACCACTTAAAGC
>NW_009699801.1:671-88934 GCF_000703405.1 Apaloderma vittatum
CCGCGACGCTGGTGTGGCAGGATGCCCCCGGCTCAGCACTGCAGCTGGTAAATACCAGGCTAGTCAGACCCTCCTCCTTTCTCTGGAGCTCCCTGGGACACTACAGGGCTTAAGCAGGCACCAGCCTCCGCTCCCAGCTGCTGCTTCCCTGCAGCCCACACAGCGGGCATGGGAGGGAGCAAACCTCCTCACTGGGCCCTCAGTGCAGGCGAATGCTGCTCACTGAGGAGGAAGTGAGAAGCCTGGATGTAAAATGACTTCTAACGTATTTCTAAGGGAGAGGGATAGTTATTTGGTAATGCTGTGGTGTGTTAGGTCTTCAGCTTGCTTTGTTAGTGCTCCGTAGAGTGTCTGGACAGGGGTTTAAACAAAACCCTTCAAATCAAAAGCAGAACCTTCAATTCCCATCCTTCCTCCCTAACTCAGGGCATTGAACTAACTCTCTTGACTTTGGAAGATCTCCTCCCAGACTGTTTCAGGAAGGCAAGATGCCTTGGGAGCTGTCTGTCTGTCCCAGAACTATGCAAGGAATATGGGGGAAGGCACCCCAGAAAGTCAAAGACTGTATCCAAACTAGTTGTCTTGTTTTAGTCTGCTTCTCCCAGAGAGACCACCTGCTTTCCATCAGGGATGGGGAGCAGCCCTGCAGGCCCTGAGGGCCCTTACAGCGCCCAATTGTCCTGAACAGCCTCACGTGGGTCCTCCTGCCACTATTTAAGCTCCATCTGAGAGAGGCCCTTTTCTTCCAGGTTGTGGGTAGGTCTTTGTACAGCTCTGGTCCTTGACAAGCTTGGTGTTTTTCACTGGCTGTCTCTGTTTTATTGGCTTGTATTTGCTTTTTTTTATGTGTTGGACCTTCAGCTGAGCATGCTGTTGATTTTCACTCAGCTCTGCTTCCCATGCTTGGCTGCTGGGGCAGTTAGGCTCCATCCATGAGGTCAGTATATGTGAGGTGCTTATTTTTTATTTGTTTCCTATTGTGGTGCTCTTCTGGGGTGGTTTTAGGTTAAATCGCAAAAGGTGTAGGAGACCAGTTTAAGGTTCAAACTGTGTAGGGTTCTGTGGTTCTTCCTGTACCCTAAAACTTCTGATGGATTGAGGCTTGAAGGCAGTTGGAGTGCTGTAGTTAAATGCAGGTCATAGCTTTGCCTCCCCAACAGCTCTTAACTGTTCAGTGGCAGTATATTCTTGGCTCTTGAGGATGGTTCAAGGTGTCATTTGGGTATGCAGTAGAGGAATTTTTGCTCTATAACCACAATACCTCATTTATTCACTTTGTGTTGTCCTGGGGATTGCAATGAGCAGAGAGGGCAGGCCCTTAAAACAGGTGCTGGTAATGGAGAGGCTATCAGGTAAAGAAAGATGCCTGTTGAAACATCTGTCTTTCTCCAGGTCCTACAGACGCTACTGGCTCAACTTCTTCAAGGACTGGGAGAAGACCTTTGCAGGCTGTGATTGGCTGATGGATGCTTACAAGGAGTAGCTGAAGAACCTGTGAGCACATTGCATGTGTGTCTTGTACCTCTTCCTTAGCAGCTGCCTCTCTACACCTGTGCCTGGTACTGGTTTCTGGATCTCCTGGGGTTGTAGAGTCTGCCCTGTATGTTTGCCCTGCCACAGCTCGGGGATCAGGACCCTACAGGAGCCTTTAAGTGGCTCCTGGGGCTGCCCATGACTGTTCTCCTGCCTCTTGCACTGCTGGGAAGAAATTGCTTGTAATTCAGCTGCCTTGGTAGAACTGCTGGAGGCTCTGACCTGGGACTTGTTAACCATAATCTGCCAACACGCAGGCATCTGCACATTTCTGGCAGAATACAGAAGTGAAATACTGCAGAAAATTAGGTGCTTTTTTTTTCTGCCTTTTTTTTTTTTACCTTTTTTTTCAATTTGTTTTTTTTTTTTATTTATTTCCTGATGATGAAAACCTTTTACTGATGTGGGGCAGCCTGGCCACTCTTGGCAAGGGGCTCTGCATGTTCGGTAAAACTGCCAAGGAGCGTGAGACAGAAGTAGGCAACTTTACTGAAACTATTCCCCTGACCTCAGGTGAGTTAGGCTGACAAGAGATAATGGAAATTAGCTTTATATTGTTCTTTCCAGTGGTCCAGGAGGTAAATTTTACTTTCGGGAACTTCTACTGCAATTCCTAGTGTGGAAAGTCTTGTTATGGGGGCAGCTGCAACTTCGGGGAGCTTTGGCCAAGTTTGGAAAGGTTTGCATGGCACAACCAGCCACTGAGATGACAACTAGTATGTAGGACTTCCTTCATCTGAGGAGGGGTTTTTCTGAGCATGCAGTGCTTGCTTCTTGCTTCAGTGCTCCTGTCTTGCTGGCACTGTTTATCACTCTTCCAGAACCTTATTTGAGGAGAAGGTAAAAGCATATTACGTGAACAAGTCCTATGTAACCTGTATTTTTCCACTTTTACTGAGGCTATGGAATGTTGTAGCTACTGAAGTTTTGGAGCAGTGAAACTTTCAAAGATGTAACGTGTCTGCAGAGTGAAAGCCATATCAGTTATTTCAGAATTAAGATAGGACGTGTTTTAGGTGACACAAGTACAGAGCTTTTCACAGCAGCAAAGCTTACATTTGATTCTGAAGATAAAATAACTTCAATTTTCAAATGGCTATTTTAAATTTTAACTTTCACTGAAGAATTTAATAGCTAGCAAAGGCTCCTGTAATGAAAAACATAATTGCAGTTCTATTGTTGAAAAAAACTTGATCAGTTAAGAGGTCTATTTATCGCTTGATTTCCCACCAGCTCCTTTGTCCTTAAGCAAAACTGGAATGACAGTCCAGAAAAATCTTTCTACCTTTAAGACCAAAAGGTGCAGGTATCATTTAAGTATGTACTTGGAAGGTGGCTCTTAGCATGAGCTGTGTTTCTAAAGCTTTTAAACAAGAATGGGGAGTATGGCATCTTATTTTCTCTGTGTTAGTCTTGCATGCCTGATATCCAAAATAAGCGGTGCAAGTAAGTATTTTTTGAAGCTGTTCCATAACTGGAAGGGAACATGGTTGGGAGAATCAACTGCTATGTATGTCAGACTGGCAGGAGAGTTCTTGCTTTAAGTCAGCCCACCCTCCTTACACAGAACACTGAGAGCTGCTCTGCAAAGCTTGGCTTGGGTAGGTACTGATGAGACTGAGAGTACTAGATGAATCCTGCAAAGTTGCATGGGTATTTCTTGGTTGCTCATGCTGACGTCTGAGCTTGAACCCAAGATGTGTTGTTGTCAAAGTCTGTAGAGGCATTGGCTGTGCTGTCCTCCCCATGAGTGAGAAATAGCACCATGCGTGAGAGTTAATGATCTGAACAGACATGGCCGATGACTTGGTAAATGTGCAGCCTTGGTTTTTTCAGCATTAATGACATCCCAGTCCTGTGAGCTCTCATGTATAACTGGAATTAAGATGCCAAATGCCCCCATTATCCTGGATGTTTCAGGATAATGTCATCTGGGACAATGGGAGATGGAGGTATGGAATTGATGAACGGGCATTTGCTTGATGTTATCCTCCTATTCCTGGCTGTCTGGCCTACTGGCAGAATACTTTCCTGTCTGCAGAAGTGCAACATTAAACTTTGAGTGGACAACTGTTAATTTAGAGTAATTTATAGTGTTTTCATATCCCCTTAGTTTTAGGTTCATGTAAAATGTCTTGTTTATTTTCCTGATTATTCATTTCAACCATACATATGATTAAAAATAATGAATGGTTATTAATTTTATCGCTAGTACTATCATTACACCTACTCATATCCTTCGATATTATTGCAAAAATTATGTTTAATAGTTTTAATAGGAGCTATTCCCCCATGCTAATGAGGATATAAATCAAAGTATTAAGCAAGATAGAAAGTACAGTTTTGGACTATATTCTGAAATTGAATCCCATCTGTAGAGAGGATATTTTCAGATTTTGCTCAGAAGTATGATGATGTATGTCTGTGTACCTACATATGGTAGTTTGAGCCTGCCCTGCTGGGAACAAGAGCTACATAGCCACTTGCTCACCCCCACCCTTCTCCTGCTAGAGGTGGAGAGGGAGAAAATTCAACAAAAAAGAAGGCTCGAGGATTCAGATGAGGTTTGCTCCCCACTTATGGTTGCGGGCAAAAAACAGAGTAGATTTGGGGAGAAAAACAGAAATTTAATTTACCACCACCAGTCTGACCAAATCAACTAGATCAAAGTTAAGATAGTGATAGAAAATCAGTTATTTGAGTGCGGTGCTGACAACACTGAGGTTGTGGTTTTGATTCCCGCTCGGTCCCCATGTGTTGCCTGGTCTAGTCGAGAGGTAGCATCCCTGCCCATGACAGGGAGATTGGACTAGATGATCTCTAAGGTCCCTTCCAGCCTAGGCCATTCTATGATTCTATACAGTCAGATGTCTGCGTCATCTCATACCAAAATAAACAGAATGTGATCTTAAATGCACTTCCCCCACTCCTTTCTTCCTGGCTACCTTGTCCCCCTGCATTGATGCAGGGGTTGCAGTCTGTCATTACTCATTGTCCATGGCCATCCTTCCTCCTTGGCAACAGAACTCCTTGCAGTCTTCCCCTGGTGTCCATCTCATGGGAGGCAATCCTTCTGCTCCATGTGAGTCCATTCCACCAGTTTGGGACCCACCCACAGGCTGCAGTGTCCTCTGCTCCAGTGTCAGTCCTCCTCGGAGTTGTGCGTCACTTTGTGTATGTCTTCTGCTCCTATGTAGTCTCTCCCCTGTTATGAGGTCTTCCACGTGCTGCTGCATCCTGGATATTTTCACCACCATCGACCTCCATCTCACCACAGAGCTTGGGGAGATTGGTGCCTTTCTTCCCCTGCTTCTTCTTGCTCTCTCACCTTGCTCTCTTCAAAACAACTCCCCAACACAAAAGACAGGGCACGGAGACAAAGAGACTGGCCCAATAGGTTTCCCCTCTTAAATACACTGATTACAGAGGTGCTGGTTGGCCTGGCCTTGGCCAGAGGTTGGTCTGGATTCACCTGGGCTGGGGGAGGTTCTAGAAGTTTTTCAGGGAGCCACCCCCACAGCCTCCCCCTGCTACCAAAAAAGACTGTCAGACACAGACCCATGACACCACATGAGATGGGGTTTAACAATTTGACTGGCATCAATTAAACTGTCTGTGGCAGTAAGGAGACAAATTCAAAAGTAGGAGAAAAATGAAGATAGGATATTGCATTGCTGAACTCTGCTCTTGCATTACAAGATTTTATGCCACTGGCTGCAACAAAATGGAGTATATGGAGTACTCTGGGGAATCCCACCTGAAGGACTTCTGCATGAAGTACAGGAAAGAAGCCTGTGCTCCGATATTGAGTAGATATCAGTCATTAAATTCCATAGGAGCATGCAATAGAGTTTCCTGTTTAATTATGGGGATGCTATCTCTGTTAAAGTTAAGATATCACTAAAAAAGGAATAAATAATTTGATAGACTTCCAAAAGTTGTCTTCTAACTATCTCTGCCCTTATTGTCCTCTGGTGCTTTTCTGCTTGCAACAGACCAAAGCCTAGCAAGGGTAACAGTGCTGGCAATAGATCAGAAAGTCAGGCTGGCTTCCTGTGCTTTCTTGTTTTATTGGGTGTCTCAACCAGCTCTAGTTAAAATGCCATTAATTTTTGGGAGACTTTTTCTTTTTTTTTTTTTTCCCAGTGAATATTGAGCTAAAGCTCAATTCATACGGCACAGTGTTGTTGCCAAAATGTGCAAAAAGCAATATAGAAGGATAATATTTTGGCATGTTTTCTGTATTCCTAAAATTTCCTGTTCAGAGTTACCTGCTTTAAGAGGATTGTAGACTATTTGCTATAGATCCTGCTAATGAAAGGTCTTCAGATACTCAGTTTAAGCTAATTATTGCTAGTCTTGTCGCAATTTTTGAGGCCAAGGACATTACTGAGCTGCATGGGGGAATTTGTTAATGTATTGAGTGAAACTGCTGGAAAGCAAGAGTGCAAAGGAAACAGAATTGTGCACCTAGCCTATTGCTGGCCGAACACTCTAAGCAATTGTAGGGTTTAGTGACTTCGATTGGAGTCTACTGGCTGCGTCTCTGAGGTGCTGACTTTCCCCTCCATTCTGTGGTGAACCACTGTCCTGGGAGGACAGCGGTGATGACTAGTGTTTAGTGCCATACCTGATAATTGGACAGTGGTTTTTGGTTTTGTATGTGAGGTGGAGATTAAGCTGTCAAGAACTTCTCATAAGAAAATAAGACAGGAAATGAAGTTGTTGGGTGGAGAGTTTAAATACAGTTTTTACTTGTAGGGCTTGGTTAACCTGTGGACCTCACTGCCAGAGAAGACTATGGAGGGTATTAGTTAAACTTCAGAAGGATTTAGTCAAGTTAATGAACATGTTGAATATCCATTAATGCAGTTAATGATCTAGCGAAAATCTATTGAACACTCATCTCTTACTTGTCAAAGTGGAAGGATGTAGTGGAGTCAAGATTTTATTGACTCTTGCTCTAAATAGTTGCTAGATGGAAGACCTCAGATAGCTGGGTTTCAGTCTGATCCAGAACCAGTCCTCATAGTTGCCTGTTCCCAGACTTTAAGGACAACTTGTTGTAATTCAGCAGTTTAGGTGGCAGCCCTTTGATGGGTCACAGAGAAAATAGCCTGAGCATGTAAAACTGGAGCTGGGTCCTACCTAGAACTGCTACCAGCAGTGCTGAGAGGCAAGAGGCTGTTGCAGGGAGGGTGGCAGGAGCTAAGTGACTTGGCCAGGGTCATGCTGCCAGCTTGCAGCAGCCAGGTTGAACCTGGGTCTGTGGTGCCCTGAGAGAGCATGGGATGTTCTCCTTGGTCCTTTCAGGCTACAGTCCACTCTGTTGGTCCATGGTAGGTGATCCCTTTACACTAGTGTAAAGCACATCAGGGGATACTTTCAAATCTACTTGATTTTGATAACGGACTGTAATTGAGACTGGCAAGAGATGATTAAAACCATACAAGCAAATGGAGGGAATTACAGATGCATTTTCTCTTTGACCTTAGTAAATGAGGTCTTCAGTGCCAGTCATCTTTCAAACTACTTGATTGCATATCATCACATAAATCATGATCTGTCCCAGAACATCTCTTGTCTGAATAACAACAGCTCCCTCTGTCTGCCTTGAGTAAACAACAGGCTGTTGCACATCAACAGATGATGTTATTTTCTTGTTTCCTGTCCAGTGAAATTCAAGTTCTCTAGATGTTTGCATCTTAAACAGATTAACTTTGGGATGATTTTAGATTTTTCTTTGTGTATTTTTAGGAGCAGCTATAAAATTTTTGCTGTTACCTTAACTTCCAATTTATGAATGGAGCATCTGTTTTAAAAGGGGAGGAGGGGGCTTGCGTTATTGCAAGAGACTGTTTTCTCTTAAAAGTGAGCTTTGAGCAACCTGTGAATTACTATCACACTGAGCATGTGTCTGGGGATTTGAAAGTTTTATATCTTCTTCAAAAGTGTTGCTATTGTCTGTGTAACAAATGTGAACTGAACTGTTCTGTTAAAAGGAAGTCATGCACACTTAAAAACATAATAGCAGCTCAACATTAACAATGCTGCTACATTCATTTCAGCAGACTGTCATTGTAGAACAAGTGAAACTCTAGCAGGCTGTTTGCCTTGTGACAAAGTGCCAGCGTGTGATTAAAGGCATGCTATTAACATTTCCTAGCTCTTGTCTCATTTTGACATTTGTCCCGTATTAGATTTTTTGATCACCATCACAGCAGTGGACTTCACTATGCATAGCACTTGAAGGCTTCACAAGGCTGCATCATATCTCCTCTGGTATTTGCTGCAATAGATAAAGGAGAAACAATTGCCTGGCTTATCTTGACCTAAAATATTTTGCCCATGAACTTCCTTCCTTTGTTAGTTTTTTGTGGTTTTTTTCTGTTTTTTTTTAATTGTTTTTTACACATGAAAATAGCTAGAACTCCAGCTCTTAAATACAGCAAAGATGATAGCTTGATGCAGTTCTACTACTAGGAAGGTGTTTGCAATGAATTAGGCTGCAGGATGTGTTCAAGTGACAAGCTAAAAATTTTTATTCTCCACTACAGAAAGAAAGCTTGTGAGGGTTTGTGGGTGACATAGTACAGCCAGGATGCACTGAATTCAGGTGGCACATACAATCCTTTAAGCTGACTATGGTTCCTGTGAGGTTTTGCTCCAGTCTTTCCAAATAAGTCTTTCAGTTCTAGCGTTTCAGTCTTTGAGGGATTTTCTCCCTAACAAAGAATTCCAAACCAGGTGGAGGAATACATTTTTCTGTTGAGCTAACACTGCCTCCTTAATGAATATGAACAAGAGACCTTCAAGTATTTTTCACAAGCAGCCACATTAAAAAAAAAAAAAAAAGGAAAAAGAACCAACAAAACCCCCCCCCCAAAACCAATGAAACCAACAATGTCAGTTTGCTGCTGTTCTTGACTTCTGCTTTTGGAGTGCAATACCAAGTTTGACTTTGCATCTGTATGCATAGTCAGAGATGTAAGAAAAGTTGCAATGAATGCAGAATTGTGTTTCATGGTATGGCCCAAACAAGTGTGTAGGTCTATACTTAAGAAAAATCTTGCACAGGAGTGTCCATTTGTAGAGTCCTCTGATCTTACAGGCTTCATAAACAGACCTGACGGATGGGTTCTAGAGGCATGTGACTTGTGGAAGACAAAGCTTTGTCAGAATCAGAATGTGCTCACAAATTTTGACAGTGTATACCACTAGGTACAGAAACTGTGTGAGCACCAAAGTCTCTCCTCGGAAGTGAAAGCTGCCCTGTGGATGTGTGCTTGGTGGATGCCTCCTGAATTTAACTCTTGTGCTTCAAGCTCTCTCCAGGTATATACATAAAATAAAACCACTTTACATTTTAAAGGCCACTTCAAATTTCTGATGTGTTTTTCTGCTAGTAATAAAATATGAAATTCTTTCACACGATGAAATATTTCATGGTTTTTCCTTCTTTAAATGTTGTCAGGTTCAACAGACATTCTTGAGTGAAAACCAGTATCTTCTATGGGGAGTCATGGGAACTTTATCTAATCTGTACAGCTTGCTAACAGTCCACTCAGCCCCAGGGTGTACAGGGCTAAATTATTAAGTCGTTGCTTACTATCTGACTGTTCAGTGAGTAGCAAATGCTTGGCCCTTTAAGTGCCTTGGCTTTTTTTTTTTTTTTTAAGCCCTCTGTTTGCCAGGATGTGACTGCAGTCACATCACCCTGGTCACCTCAAAGTCGTTGTGGAAGGCTGCTAGTCTCTGCTCCTGCTGATGTGTCAGTTTGAGCCGAGTCTTGGGTAAAACACAGTATGCTCCATTTAGCTCTCTAGCAGGGACAAATGTTTCTCAAATTGTTCCCTGTAGTCAAAATACTCATTCTGTTTGAAGTCGTTCCTGAACCTGTACAATTTCTGCTGTTGAAATTCTCCTTAATGCAAGCTCTATCTGCAGAGAGCTTGTTTTGAAGAAGCAATGCTTTACATATATACAGCTATAGATAAAATAATTTTAACTAGTCTTAATTAAAAATGGAAGGGTTTTCTTAAAATATTTCTGCTCCTATGAAATTGAGTTGTGCTTCAGTCTGCTACAAAGTTGTAATATAACCTTGCCCAAAGAAAAACAGCAGGTGGTGAGTGCAAGACAATATGCTTATATGTAAGAAATCCTGTTGTCAGTCATGCTGATAACAGACTTGGTAGTTAAAGCAGGGGCGAGTAGGTGAGCAGCACCTCATTAATGACATAATGAGGTCTATTGGGCTTGGTGAGCAATTCTATGGTTAGTCTCATATTTTCAAAGAAAATGTTTGTGTTTCATGGTTTTTGGCGTGCAAAATAACTGAGCTTGTGGTCAGTTCTTCTCCTTTTCTGTTTACAAACAACCCTGTGCTAGTCACAGCATTGGTTGGTTGTATGAGGCTTGGTATGTTTTGGAGAGCAAAGAGCACGTGCTATAGGGAGACAGATACTTTGCTAACGTGTACCAGTTAGGTGGATCTAGCTGGATAGATTGGAAAAATGAATGTAGGAGACAACTCTGTTCCCTGTGCTGGACTACTAAGTCATATGCCTGGCACCTCTTTCCTATTGTCTTGGCATTGCTTTTGTGAGCACCCGCTTGTTATCAGAGCCAGCTGGCCACAGGGAATCCTGTGATCTGCCCTTTGGGATTACTGGTCCCAGAGGACATCCTGCCTTGCCGCTAGAGAGCCAGCCAAGGGACATTGAAGTCTGCCTGCTTGGGCCATGGGTGTCTGAGATGGGATTTTAAAGCTCAGGGGGATTGTTTCCAAATCTAATTGGCATTTTGGATTTCCCATGAAATACTTGGGTAATTGGAGCTGTACTGTGTATGGTTGGGTGGGTACTGTGCAGAGAAGGCTGGATTTATTTGTTTTTCAGGTCGGTGCAGAGCTGTCATTGAAAGAGGAAGTCAGTGTAATTCCCAGCTGGTTTGATTCTCTAAGTTTTAAGGGCCATTTCTGTCAGCTGCAGAGACAAACAGTCATCAGATCCTTCCTATGTGCCTTGAATTTGTGTTGTGGGACTTAAATTGTCCATGTGTGCAGGCAAACCAGGAACAGAAGTGGCTTGGACCTTGCATGTTCTGTCTGAAGGATGTAGGGAGAGAAATGCTTCCCTCACGCTCCTTTGATGATGAACCAGGGTGAACCCATCTGCCCCTTACAAAAGACTTTTGCAACGAATGAGGATCAAGGGCACTAGAAGGGAAAGGAGGTATGTCCAGGAAGCATGTCTGAGCTGGCCTTTTAGAGCCCCTCCTATCTGGTGCCACCACCACTGGGGGCTGTAGCACACAGCTGGCAGGCAGCTATCCAGGCCTGTCATCTGCTGCAGCTCACAGGGAGAAATCAGGTCAGCACACAGCCTTTCTGGCTTCTGCCTATGGGAGACACCCAGCTTTTGACTTCCAGCCCTACATAACGGCATTCCCACACATGGCTGGGAGCACCATGTGAGGCACAAACCTTGAGTGAGGTCTAAACTGAAGTAAAAGCCAGAGCCCTTAACCAGTCTCTGGTTACTCCATGAGTGCTGCTGTTGTCCCTGGCCTTCTGTCTACTCATCTGCACCTGCAGGGTTGAAAGACGTGACGAAATCCCGTTCAGTCTGAACCACAAAGTACAGCTGGGCTTTGTGTGCACAGAGAGCTTTGCAAAGGTCATGAAGCTCTTGTGCCAACCTTTTTGTGATTTACTTCTCATTGTTTCTCCAGGAATTCCTGCTCGGAATTGCCATCTGCTAGCTTTTTTTAACAGGGACTTCCGTGTTGCAGGTTTTCTGTTAGTGCATGTCTTAATGCCTTTGTGCAGGAAAGCTGGATCGCTGTGGAGGTCGGTCACTGCCTCCCTGTGTTGCTAAATGTACTGGAGTCGTGCTAGAGAGTTACCACTTCGGTTCTGGAGAGGAAGGAACCCCTAGCTCCAAATAGTCTGCAGCACTGGATGTAAACTAGTCTCTGGGACAACGAGGAAATCCAGGATGTGAGAGAGATGGCCATAACAAACACACATTCACTTGTTTTTACAATCAGTTCTGCATTTTAGGTCTGTGAGGGGTTGATTCAAACTCATTCATAAGTCTTCTGTTACCAGTTCTGAGCATGTTTTGAACTGTTTTCACTGATGCTGTGAAAAAGGATTAGGCACAAAAGACCAGCTGCAAAGATGCTCCTTCTGGTCACTTAATTGTAACTTGGGTTTACTGATGCACTCAGTCCTATAGATAACTGATATAACAGACTTACACAGTTCTATCTCTCACTTCAGTAACAAACACTATAAAATGTGTATGGTTAGTGATGTAGTTATGGCACATATGCAGCCTTCATATCTGTTTCTTTCAAAATACTCCAGGTGATTAGGTCACACTATCAGCATCAAAGATTCTTCATAATTCTACTCTTGGAAGAAACCAGCAACTCCTTCGGTACGGAATAGCAAGGGAAGCTTCTGTTGAAACTCAGCCAGGTACTGTTCCTGTTCAGAAGCTGAAAAACATCAGTTGTACATAGAAGACTGTTACTACTGCTTTGTGGTTTCAGCTATGGCACATAAGCAAAGGCTAATTACACAAAGCAGGAATCCTGGGGAAGGATTAATTTGCCCATCTGCGGGGCAAGTATGTATGTAATAGTTAAACTCCCTGTAATATAGAGTGGGTTTTCTGCAAGATGTGCTGGATTTGTTTAAAATAACTAGCTTAGCCTAGGTGCCTGACTTTTAGACATTTAGGATTGGGTAAGATGGTTGTCTTGTGCATATATTAAGAAATAATTTTGCTTTTTTTTTCGATTTTCCAGTCTTAATTACAAGGTTTCAAAGGATATCCTAGCAAAAATAGAAATCAGAGTGGGATATGTGCACTCACCTATCCCTTCCTAATGCCAAAGCTCTCAGTGCAGATGGAAGGCTGAGAAGATCACTAAGTTCTGGATGGGGCTGTACCCCAAGAAAATACCGAATGTCAATATATTTGAATAGCAAAATGCAAGACAGAAACATTATTAAACAATGACAAGTGTCTGCACAAGGTCACTAATGCTCCTCAGGGAAAATGTATTGCATCCCCTGAATGTGATAAACCCCACTTAATCTGTGGAGGTTTGAGGGACTTGAAAGACCCAGCATCCCCTTTGCTTTTGTTCTGACAGGCAGGTATGTCACCTACTGCTTCATCTGGAAAGGTCAGACCCCATTGCCTTTTCTATCTCCTGGGGTCTCTGAAGTCCAGTTTGTCCCTAGTTTCCTAGTACAGATCTGGTTTGAGGCATGAGTTAATATGATGCCACTTGGTCCCCTAAAATGTCTGAGTCCCTCAGATCCAATTCCCCAAAGGTATGCTATTTCTCAGGAGGCTGTGTTCAGTTAGGGGAAGGAACTGTAATCTAGAAGCAGTATTTGCAGTTAAGCACCCTAGTATCAGAGAAAATTGGAGGACTAATTATAAGCTAGCTGCCAACTATCTGAAAATCCCATCTTTAAAATTAAGGACTCTTGAAAGTGAGAAAGTATAGAAAAGTGGTATAGAAAAAATGCAAGCTGCCTTTTTCTCTTGCACACGTTTGCTTATTCAAAGTCTCTCCCAGAAACCAAATAAAACTTAGTGTAAATAACAGGGGACCTATGAAGGCTTCTGCTGACATTGATAAGCTTGACATTGTGGACTTAGAATAAGCTTGAGGAGCCATCCACAGCCTTGAGATCTCCTGTTTTAAAATTAGTTCTAATAAAGTACAATAGATAGATTGGAGCAGGACAACCCTGTAGATAGTAGAAGTTTAAGTGTGGTGGTTGAGACATTAAATGGAGCTTTGTAAACAAATAAGGCCACAATAAAGACATGCTTTGGTTCTTGGGTTAGGGGTGGGGGTCTGACTGTGTTTTTTCCTCCCAGTTAACACTGATTCATTCTTCTGTATTCATAAAAACTGAAGCTGAATCAGGACCTTGCTGGGTCCTCAAGATCAGCCTAGAACTGTAAATTGTGTCTGGCTCTGCAGGATTTTCCATACCAATTTTCACATTATTCCCCCTTTACCATCACAGTTTAAACTCTTTACTTTCCAAGGCAGAGAACACTTGGCCGGGGCTCAGGTTTTAATGCATAGTGAGACCTTCAAAGTCCAAAAGAAGTATGCAGAAATCAAAGGGTTGACAAAGGGTTGAGTCTGTGAATAGTATAGCAGTTGGTTCTTCTGTTGAAAAGGCTGTATTGCCTTTAGGATTTAGTGTAATCAAGACACCTACTTGCTGGATATTGATAATTTAGCTGCTGCCATTCTGGAAAATGTAATTCATTACCATTGTATAACAATTTTCTCAGGAGTTGTTCCCCAGCTGGCTACATGCATTTCTCAATGGGTATTTTCTTTTGGTTTTACATATGTTAATATATATTATTTTTCTTTTGCATAAGATCCCCAACAGCAAGTAAAGTTCTCATGCTGTAAAGCAGCATTTCCATTTTAAATAGTCACAAATCCACTTTTTGTGAGGAAGGAAAGGCAGGGGCATGTCACTATCAACATAGCTAGACCACTGAGCAGACATCTTCCTGTACTTGCTGAGCAAGACTTGCTGGGAGCAGAGTGACAACATGGGGCTGATACTAGGCAGAGCTGCCTGCCTCAGAAAAAGATATCCTGGGGTTAGCAATTACGATACAACCTACGTACATCCCTGGGTTTTATACATCAAAGGCTGAGGATTTCCAGCCTCACCAGAATTTTTATTTTAATGTTGTTTTCTAGCATTTCTATGCCAGGTTTATCACTGTATATGTCAGATTGTCTCTTGATTCCAGTTTTGTCAGCTATAATTGTGTTTCCCCAGGTTCAAGGGGTAAGTGTCAGCCCTGCAGCATATGACTTTACAACTTAAACAGGAGTTGATTGTTGTAACTTGTCTATCTAGTCTGGCAAGTTCAGCTGGTCCTGGCCCTAAGGGGCCACTTTCGCCGTGCTTATCTTAAAGCATTTCACAGAATCACAGAATGTTAGGGGTTGGAAAGGACCTCAAAAGATCATCTAGTCCAGCCCCCCTGCCAGAGCAGGATCACCTACAGTAGGTCACACAGGAACACGTCCAGGCGGGTTTTGAATGTCTCCAGAGAAGGAGACTCCACAACCTCCCTGGGCAGCCTGTGCTAGTGCTCTGTCACCCTCACAGGGAAAAAGTTTTTTTCTATTGTTCCAGCTTCCTATGTTCCAGCTTGTACCCGTTGCCCCTTGTCCTGTCATTGGATATCACTGAAAAGAGCCTGGCTCTGTCCTCCTGACACTCCCCCTTGACATATTTATAAATATTAATGAGGTCACCCCTCAGCCTCCTCCAAGCTGAAGAGACCCAGCTCCTTCAGCCTTTCCTCATAAGGGAGATGTTTCTTGAGCATATTCTGGTATCTCTGGTGGTAAACGGTCTTCTAGGGCCATTGCAGGACCCAAGTGAAGCCATGGCATGGTGCATTCTTGACATGCCTCTCCTCTCACTGCCAGCAGTCAAAAGGGCTTCTTGCAGAAAGATTTACTTATTGCAAAATACTCCCTGCTGTGGGGAAACTGCATTTTGTTAGCAAGCGTTCCTCACCCAGCATGTGTTTGGTAGTTGCTGTGGGTGGGAGAACTTGCTGTGCTGGGCTGCCAGTGGGTTTTTGTGGTGCTCTTTCAAGTGCAGGGCCCTGCTGGAAAGTAAAGGCCCCCAGGTGCTAGGCAACATCATCTTTTTCCAGGCAACATCATCTTTTTCCATGCCACATCTTCAGCATTTGGATGATTTCTGAGAGGAGTAGAAAGCTGGAGTGACACCGGTGGCAAACAGAGGAGATCCAGGCACTGCAGCAGTGGAGAGCACTGGAGTAAGTCTTGCAGGGAGCAGGGAGGTCTTTGCAGATGTGAGATACACCTGGTAAAGCAGAAACTAGCCCCATAAAAGCCCAGTGTTTTGGCTATGGTACCATGCTTAAAAGGGCATTGTGTTCCTCCCAGAGGTTGCCATGGATTTTTGGTGTCTTGCCTGGTCTGGAGAGAGATGGGAGAGAGGCATTCCTTCTGATAGTCAGTCACCCTCCTGTCTGAGGTGGGTGAATGCGCAGCTCTAAGAGACATGCTAAGGCGGAGTCCTCAGTCAGTTATAAATCATTTAAGCTTTCTCAGTCCTGTGCTAACCAGACCTTGATAATTTCATCATTCCAGCTGAACAAGAGTTTTACCCTGTTAAATTCAGGGAGTGCCATTGGTGGCAGCAGTCTTTTATGCTGTCCTTCTCATTTTCTGCCAGATTCATAATAAATGATTAGTCTTAGTGTGTTGCAAAGGGTGCAACTACCTGTTGCTTTCACCTGTAATAAAATATATGCCATTTGAATTGATTGTGCAGCATGTGTATTTGGACATTTTGGCCATTTCATCTGTTTTATATTGTGAACCCACTTAAAGAGCTGTACTGTAACTCTGGAAAGTGTAATTTTTTCACTATTGTCTCTCTTTAACGAAGTGACTTCACTGCTCCTAATGCACATCAGCTTGTGTGCCTTTACCATCCATCCATGCTGAGATTCAAGTTTATTGATTCCAAATACAACTACCAGTAGTCTTCATGCTTATTGCCAAAAATAAAAGCATCCAGATATGTCTCTGGTCTACAAGCACAGGTTTTTATGGAGAAAAAAAATCACATTTCCACTCTCTATTCATTGTCTAGAGCAGATCCTCCACGAGTGTAAATTGCTGCAGTTCCATAGGATGATTCAAATGGACACCGAGGTGAGTTGTGGTCTTCCAGGGCTGCATATTTCTGACATACCTGTATATATATTGGAATCAAATAGTCAGACAGTTATTAAATAGTTCAACAGCATGGAAACACTGGGCCCATTGATTTGTCCTCTTGCTTGAGGTCATTTATACTATTTTTTTCCAGTGTTCTTTTTGAGTTGAAATACTGAAAGCACAGTAAGGTGGAAAATTACTTGAACAGAAACACCCTCACAGGAGGGTGTTATTGCTGTTATGCCAAGAGCAGCTATCTTAATTTACTAATGTATCATTCACTTCAAAATAAGCCTGTAATTTTTATGTTGTGAATTCAATGCTTGCTATTTAGTATCGCGTAAACTATGTTGCTAGTTCTCAGGATTAAACTTACCATAATAGCTATATCCAATATGTACTTGTCTGGATAGTGGATTTCTTGCAGCAATTTAACAGACACATTGTTGTCTGATTGCTGCAGTGTGGTTTTTCCCAGATTAACTCATCAGAGTAAATATAATTCTGCAGCTCACTTGAATCTTCCTGTCCTCAGGAAAGATTACAAAGCGAGTGTTCACAGTTTTCTTACTTGTTGACCCAACTTCCCAGTACAGTGACTCACTAGTGTGTTATGTTTCTGCTCTGGACTTATTGAAATGCTGTCTCATAAGCGGGTGGGTTTTAAGGCCAGGAAGTGTGTGGGGATCTTCTTAGTAATGGTGGTGTGAACTTTTGTTCAAAGCAGCTCTCCTGCTATCTGTATAACCGCCCTTGGCATTAGTGATGCTTTTTTAGCAATGCGCAGCTGATGAAATGCTGAGCTGACGCACGGTTTTCCATCACTTATGTTCAGATAATACGGATGACCTCAGAGGTATCTACTCATTTTATGGGCACCCTACCTTTGAAGTTATTAGTGCTTAATTTTCACTGCTGCTTGCGCTCAACAACTTTAGTAGTGGCTTCATGAATTACTAATGTGGTGCTTAAAGGTGAAAAGTAAAGACCTCATCAAATTCTGGATATTTGCATATACATTGCAGATAATTAAGTATCTGAAAGGCAACACTTTTTTTCTTCTCTACCCCTTTGCTGTTAGGGTATTCAATAAGGGAACCCACTTAATATCTTTTGCTGCTGAGGATTAACCTTTGTTTAATGCTGTGTGGTCCGATATGGTATATCATATGCTGCATTAACCCTCGTTTGCAAAGCAGCTTCTTGGATTCTGTTGTGTTTACACAGGCAAGCTCCAAGAGGTAATTACAGAGCTCCTTTGTTAGAAATTAAGTGCTGCAGATGAAGTCTTTCCCAGGAAGTCAGAAAATATGTATACAATTCAGTTTAAGATCTTGAGGAGACTGTGTTTTTCTTTTCCCTCTGAAATTCTTCTCCATTGAATCAAAAGCAGTTCTTCAAAGCACTGAAGTGAATACACTCTTGAATTCACTAAGACCCTTCTGCTTTTACTAAGCAGTCATGTCTTTAAACAAAGTACTTAAACAAGTGCTTAATTAGTTACTGAGGCAAGAGGTATGGTGCATATATACTGTTCACCTCTTTAAAGCAGGAAGCGTGCTTCTAGCTTGAGTAATGGTTTTTTCTTTTTCAATGGCATTTCAGTTTAGTGCAGATAAAAATGATCTTTTAAGAACAAGTCAAAGGTTTAAATGCCTGTTTTGCACAATCCCTTTTGAAACCCAGTTCAGACATCTAGCTTCTTTGAAACAAATAATTGTGCCAGAAGCTATGTTCATCAGGAAATTGTTCTTAGTATCACCTGCATAAACTAAGTCACTAAGATGCTTCAATCAAGGATCATTTTTTTAAAGAAAGACTTTAAATTGCCTACTCTGCAGTATCACATGCTTGCCTATAATTTAGTGCCTTATCCAATGGAATGTCATATGGATTAGCTTCTTCTGGAATGTGGAAATTATTAGAAGATTAAAAATACATATACAATTCCCTGATTTTTTACAGAATACTAAAAACATCTGAAAAAGTGTTTAAATTATTGTAATTCTGGTAATCATGTTCTAGACATCCTGTCTGTCTTCTATTGTACAGTGTAATTTTTTTTTTTTACTGGAAAAATGGGTTAAACTTTGGGTTAGATATCATTTGGGGTTTTTTTGTGAAGTTGCTCTTTGTTTATTAAGAAGGAGACAGGTAAAAGTGGCATTGTGAGCAGAGGTGTGCTGACACTTTGGCACTTCACGAACCATTACTTGGCAGAGGAACTGTGAGGGATTTTAACTCTTGCACATCTGAGTCAATTGCTTTAGGAATAGAACTGTGACATTCTCTGTCTTCCCAGTGGCAGTTAATATCACACACATGGCATGGAACTTTCTAAAGGGGTTGTTTTCTTCTAGCTGTTATGATGGGATGTGGCCATCCGTTGGCTTGACAGGATTGGAGTGGACAAAGCCAGGTGTCAGTGCAAATAAACCATTTCTTGTTTTAAATTGATTTCACACTGTCTGGTTTGGCAGCACTAGCGTGTAACTCTGCAGCTTCTTCTGGTGATGTTCTCTGCCATTGGCACCTTGTGTCATGGACCAAGACAGTGCATGCCCTCTATTAAGCTACTGCAAGCTTATTTGTAAAATTAACATGCAGAGGACTATGCTGACTTTGTGGTCATTGTAGTCAACATTCATGGGTTCTAATGTGGTGAAAATCACTATTGGTAACAAGAGAATTGCATCCTGAGTAAAACTGTTTAAAGCTTCACTAGAAATTTGTCCTGACCTGAGTTTCTTTGTAAGAGATGCTAGAGAGAAAATTGTCATATACAGGTGCACGCTCACCTGACTGGACTTGTTGATACAGAAACTGAATCACATGTTCCTGAATCTGTAATAGTGAAGCTCAGGCTTGATCATAAGGAAATTTAGGGACATCGATTGCCAATGTTGAATGGATGTCACCCCTCATTGGAAAGTGCTTAAGCCTCTAATTCATCTAGCTGTGACTAAACTGTGAGTGAGAGCCATAAGGGGCTTGACTGTCGTTTCATCTAGTTAAGAATCTAGCCTGGCAATACCACCTGCTTCAGATCTGCAACAGCTGCTTATGGAGGAATAAATGGGAGTGATACTGAGAGTGTAAGCTCCATCAAATTCAGAAGTATTCATGTTTCCACAAAGTTGCACCTGATGACTAATAGCTAACAGGCACAAAGGCCTATTGCTCTTCCAAAGATATATGGGCATTTTCATTGTTTTTGTTGTTAGGCACACAAATATCTGTGTGTGTCATAGACAAATGATGCCACTGAAAGAGGTAATTGGCTGGAAAAAATTCATATTTATGAAGTATTAATTTTAATAACTATTAACTTTCCTCCTTCAAATCTACATAGAACTTCCTAGAGCACTCTCTGGTTTGAAGCAGAAAGAATGATGTCTGTTCTATCACATGAATTTGTCTCCTGTTAATATGGGAATGTAGGTCTGTGTTTGATAAGAGTTTCTTTTGTGATGCATGAAAATATCAAGGTGATTCAGCCCTATGAAAAGATTAGGTTTGAGAAATGGCAGTTGGCTATGCTTTACTTTCACATTCTTATATTCCCCAGGATAGCTCTTAATTGCAAATGCAGAGATGACCTATCACCTCTTTGTAGGAGGCTGCAAGATCTTCAATCACCGCTGTATCTCTGCCTCTTGCAACATCTTTGGGAAGCAAAGGAGTGCCATTATCCTAAATCATTTGTCCAAGATCGCAGAAAATGTGAGTGGCAGAGGAGGACTTGAACCCACGCCAGCACTCTAATCTCTCTGCCCTATCACTGCTTTCTTTTTAATGACTTTGGGGGCCGACAGCAAAACCTTTGGGAGCAATGCTTTGCTGTAGAGGATCTGTGTAGTGGCCAGTGTGCAAAGCATCTACGTGTGCGCAATGCTACAAAACCTCAAATGTTCTTGATTGTAATGTGTGGAGATTGTAAGCAACTGAAATCAGTTGACCGTAAAACCTGGTTCAAAGGCAAGCACGTGCTTAAATGTAGCCTTGCATAGGAGTGAACGGTGGCAAAGGCTGACAGGTTATGGTGTTGGCTTTAGCAGGAAGAAGCTTGAATATCAGGAGGAATAGTTTTCTTGTTTGTAGATGTGGCTGTGTTGCAGTATCAGGGAGTGTGTTGAGAAGTTATGCTCAACAAACTGTTAAGCTCCTACTCTTTGCTCTGATGATGGACTCAATAATTCAGTATCAGGAGATTTAATTCTATACTTTTAACATAAAATTCACTTAAGCTGTTGGGGAAAGTGTTGGGGAGAAGGGAGAGGGAAGAGAAAGGAACATCTTGGCTCCAATCTTATTTTTCAAAGAGACATATGAGCATCTAATAAGTTTTTTCCACCATGTTAAAGGAAATTATTGTTATCTACCTTGCAGTAAATATCTGACTTTAGGCAATTGGGAAACAACTTGATCCTTAACCAGTGTGGTGGAATGTACAGGCATTTAGACACCTGACCTTTACAAAAGCAGCCTCTAAAGTCAAACGTCATCCTTTTCCTGGCTTCAATTCCTCTGCAACCAGGCTACCCTTCACTTGGTCATTTCCTTGTCTAATCTTCATTGAAATAGTTTGACAGAAATCAGAGCTGCTTTGCTGACTTACACCAAAGCAGAGTCTGGCTTTAAACTCTGAAGCTTGTAACAAAAATCTTGCAAAGTTGCCATCATCACCCCAAAACCCCTCTAAAAGACACCAGGATTTCTGTGTCCCAACTCCCATGTTAGGGATGCCATTAACCAAGAAGGTGGTTCTTCAGGAAGAAATTCTTCAATGTGAGGGCAGTGAGACACTGGAACAGGTTTCCCAAAGAAGTTGTGGATGCTCCCTCCCTGGAAGTGTTCAAGGCCAGGTTGGATGGGGCTTTGAGCAGCCCGGCCTACTGGGAGGTGTCTCTGCCCATGGCAGGGGGTTGGAATTAGATGATCTTTAAGGTAACTCCCAACCCAAACCATTCTGTGATATGAATCTGTGACAGAACTTGAGCCAAACCCGAGAGTGGTTATTCATGGACTCAGGATGGACTTGGAGGCAAAAGGCTTCCTGTCTCCAGCCTTTTGAGATGTACCTACTTATCAGCAGAAGTCTGCAGGTGAAGGGAAAGGTGGAGTCACTATCTCAACATGCATCTTGCCTTTTTTGCTGAGCCTTATCTAAACGAGTTCAGGCTACTCAAAATTTTATAACCTTTCAAAACCTTACAAGCCAGCCATAAAACAAGAGCTCCCCTTGTTTAACAACCAGCAAATCAAGGTGTGAAGGGCACAGGTAGCAAGGGAGATAAGAAATGTGCCTCTTCTGCTGTATTTGTCTTTAATAATAGGATGCCTAAGAGCTTCAGCTTTCTATTATCTTTCGCAAAGATTTACCAGAACAAGTGCTACTAAGCCTTTAATCCTGTTGCTTTGCATATACAAAAATGCTAATTTTTGTTTCCATTTTCACTTAGCCTAATTTGAAAAATTTTGATGTTAAGTACCAGCCTCTCATTTTGGAAGTTATTTTTTGAGATGCCAAGCAGTATGATTATACAAACGGAGTACCTGGATTTTTACTTTTTTCCTCTATATAACCAGTAAGCATGATATTTGACATGATTTCTTTTGTTTCTCTTTTTATCTCTAAATTTTTGTAGAAATAATCAGAATTACATTGAAACCGGTGTCAGAACTCCATTGTGACAAATCTCCTGTGCTTGTTCAATCGAATGCAAAATGTACAATGTGTAACTTAAAGCCTTTGTCTGACTCTGGGGTCTGTTTGTGACAATACAAACTTGATACCTTTTCCTCTGTCTTGTGGTTGTATAGTAAATAATATTCTGCAAGTTATGAGTTCTGGAGGTGAGGCACAACTCCCTTAAGCAACTTTGCTAATTCTTTGGTGATGATTTGAGTCTATGGTAGGGCAAGGACAGTCGACCAGAGGATAGCACTGGGCCACCCTGGGTTTGTGATGTTCCTGTTCCTTTGCCACATACTGGGACCAGTCACTGTAGACATAAAAGGAAGACTTGTTCTATGTATCACCGTTCTTTCTTACCTTAATTTTTACAAGGATCTCCCATAGCCTTGGTTGGTGTATAACACTGTGATCTGTTGATTTTAATCAAGTGATGGTAATTTATTACCCAGATTCCAGTGTGGTGAAACTTGAGTCTTAAAGCCAATCCTCGAGATCTGTCTGTTTACAGCTTGTGAGATCTCCTCAAACCCAACAGTTTCCACTCCTGACCAGAGCTGTTACTTCTGGCACAAACATGTCAAAATGCTTTTTATTCTATGAGAGCATGCCTATCTCTTTGTCTCTGAAACATGGTTTACTTGTGAGGATTAATAAAACTGATTGTAGCCAGGCTACAGTAATTTTGTGTGGGAAGTGCTTTTTCCTACCCAGAAGCCACAGCAGTACTTCCTACTTCGTAAGTTAGACACCTAAGAATATTCAGATTTTAATTTTAATTTGCTTTTCTTTACTGGAGAGAAAAAATACACCCACAACACAAAACATGAATCAATTGGTCCTGCACTGCACAGAGAAAATGAATCATCTTCTACATACAGGAGCATCTGTCTACTACTCCTGCTTGAATTCCTCAAAAGGCTAAGAGAGTTTCTAATGGTCATTTAAATAATAAATGCCACCACACTCATTAGGGGTGTATCACTCGTACTTTTTTCTGCTCTGGTGCTTGTTGTACTCTATTAATATTTATTGAATTCAAGGAAATTCATCCTGAGCTAGTGGTCCACATCTCTTTTCAAGGTCACCAAATATAAATATTTTATTTATCTAATTTAGAAAAACGACATTAGATGCAATGCAGCAAGCATGACAAGACTATGAATTAGTGTAAATCTTCCCTCGGGAAATGTATCCAGGTACCAGTAATGGATAATTATAAGTCCAATAGCTCCTCTCTTAGCAAGGAATAAAGATACATAATAGCAACACAAGCCCACACCTGAAAGTGTGCATATGGCGACAGCAGTGAGTACCAAAACAGACTATTTACTGTGAGGGCAGTGGAAGCATCCAAATCTCTTTCTGGTATTTGGTCCCTGTGTAGGCTTATTAGAACTTCAGCTTAAAAATTTTACATAAAAGTGCCTGTGGGCTATATGGCAGATTTTTCAGTAGCCCTTTGGGAATGAGCATGCCTAAATCCATTAGATGCTTGATGATGTGTCTCATGTTGTCACAAAGGCTCTGTCCAAAAACCAGATCTGTAGCAATCATATGAGTGATTGGAGTATTGCAGTATTTTCCTTACCCCTGGCAATCTACTCTTCTCCCTTCAAACAGGGCTGCATTACCTTCTTGCTCTGCATGTGTAGCCCAGGAAGGTGTTATTTCCTTCCCAATTATGAGATAAAGAGAAGATCCTGCTCAGATGTTGTGTTATGAACATTCCTGTAAATTAAGCCTTTCATGCCCTTTTCTGTGCTTATTCAACTTTTGCATACCTGGAGCCTGTTGTCTTTACATTCCCTGAAGGTGTAGAAATTCTTCTTTTATGATGATTTAATTTTGAGTGAGTACCACCTTTTCTTTATGTTCATCCTGCCCTATTAAAAAAGAAAGCAAGGTGATAGGGGCTATATTTTAGAAATTAATAATTGTATTCTTGTAAATGCTGGCTAGAAGAAAGCAATACTTCAAAAAGAGATGAGCCGGTAGATTGTGTTTACCTCCTCAAAATGTTCACCAAGGAACAGTTTCTCCAAATTGAGTTCTGAACTGTCAAGAATCAAAGAAAACAAATGAAGTGGCACTTAACTGAAGATAATGCTTGTGGGGTTTTGTGTCTACATTCAATTTTTAGCACACTGTAATATTTTGCTATTGCTAAGGTTAAAATTAAAATGTTTATTGCTATTGTCTAGAAATATCACAGACAAAGCACCATCTCTGAAGAAGTGGGTGTTGAAAAATGGATGTCTTTGTAGCAGTTCTGTTTTTAAATAGTACACACAGAGAATACCTAAGGTAAGATGTTAGGGGAGAACTTTCTGTACAAAGGAAATTCTGAAGCTTTGACTCGAGTGGTGTGTGACTTGTGCTACTTCCTGACTTCCCGTGCAAGCATTCCTGTGGCCTGTTCTGACCAGTAGAACTGGAGATTTTATGGCCTCACTGTTGACGTTACTGGTGTCAAGTTCTGACTAACTGGCAGCTCACTGATACTCTCAGTGGCAAGGCCGTGACAAAAACAGGGGAATAAATGACTCTGTCTCTCTTCTTGCAAAGCTTTCTTTGCCCTGTAGGGAGCAGGTGTGGTTTGCTGAATCCTGGTAGAAACCATATCAGATGGGGTCTGTGAAGTCTAAAAGGGGAGAAATAAGGCCCTTGTATAGCTATGGGAAGAAACAGAGCCCTGATAAATATGGAACAGAGTTGCTAAACTAACTGTTAAAGCTTGGAGGCTCTTGCAGCTCTAACCCTGAGATGTGGTGATGGACAGGTGGCAACAGGGGCACAAAATGCTGGGAAAGGGAGGGAGAAGATGAGAAAACTGAGGTGGTAGGAAAAATGGAACTAAATAGAAGCAGCAGAGATCTCTGGAGCTTCATGTATAATCAAAGCATTAGCTCACTAACTGGAGACCTTTGTCATGAATAAAATAGATCCCTACATACAGGTGACAGAGGGCAGAAGGCATAGACACACCTGGAGGAATCACGTACAGGTGACCAAACAGCTTGATATGGGTGGGGAAGTGTGACAAGAAGCTGTGTGACAGAGAAGGGCCAGTACATATGGCAGGAGCACAGAGAGGAGGGCTGTTTTCAGGACTGCCAGAAGAGCAAGCCAGGAGGGCAGAGCAGCAGCAGCTTGTCGAGCAGGTCTGAGCTGGAACCAGCTCTGGAGATGGGCCTGTTATTGCAGGAGCTTGAGAGCATTAGGCTAGAGAGGGAGGAGAGGCTTAGCGTGTTTGGCAAACAGCCATAGTAAGGCTTCGAGTCTGCCACATGCTTGAGCAGAGCAAAAATAATCGTGGCACCTTCATTGTTGATCTTCTCTAGAATTATAACGGAAATTATGCCCGCTGCATTAATGTAGATATCCTTGTGTGATACACCACATCCTCCCCTTATTTCAAACCAACACAGAAGATATGCATGTTAAAAATATCTTTAGCAGCAAGCTAAACAAGATCTAGCATGACAAGCTCCTAAGTAAATACTGAGCAGTTGCTAATTAAAGCTAAGTGCATAGTCCCTGATTTTTCAATTAACATGCTCAATATATAGTGAAGCCTTAATTATTTTTGTGTCTAAATATACTTAAAAGAAATCTGTAAGTCTGGAGGTGAACTTTACAAGGCAAATGGTTCTCTCTATTTTCAGTGGTAGGATGGGGGTAGAGTAAACTGGAATTGAAAGGAGAGTCTCATGGAGGTGCATCATTGTCTGAAAAACTTCAGCCTTAGATAACCTTGGCTCTTCCTGTCATCTTCCATTTATCTTTGTTTTAATCTCAGATGAGCCTTTTTCAAGCAATTACTTGCCCCTTAACTAGCTATGGGGGCAACATGAGAGTGCTCTGGCCTTTGTTAGATGATAGTTCTACCAATTCCCTCCACATTGATCCACGTTCTCTGTGAGCTGTGGAGGTGCTAGGGCACTTTGTTCAAACCAGGCAGCTGCCCTCCTTCTGTGGAGGAGGCTGAATAGCCCCATCATAAGATCAGTGTTTGATGGATGAGGTGAATTGCCCTCTGGAGGTGCCCACTCTCACTGCAGATGAATAAGTTAACTACCTCACCTAACAATCAGATATTTAAGGGCAAGTGGAAGCGGGGAGATGCCCATGGCTTTGCTGCCTGGACTCACAACTACCTAATGATAGCCTGCTGCTAGCCTGTTCCCATGGCAGCACCCGTAATGGCCATTCGTGTAAAAACTGCCGCTTCTAAAGATATACACCTATACAACTTAGGGATAACAGTTTAGATCACTCAGTACTGGAATTTTTCAGAAGTGCTTAGCGTTAGAACTTGTCAGGATTTTCTCAGATATTTTTAATCAGAAAATGCCAGCTTACTGAAACACAACAGTCAGGGACAAAGGTCTGTTTTCAAGAAGTCAACTATAAAATTTCAAAAAAAAATCCAAATTTGAGGAGTTTTCATGGCAGTGTGTTCTCGCTGGAAAGATCCTGTCTTCTAGTCTGAAATTAATTTTAAAACCATGTGTTACTTTGATTTTTTATTTTGATAACTGCTCATTTTTAGAGCAAAACAATTTAATTCATATGACACACTAAGTTGACTTAGGCTGACACTGTTCATCTAGTTAAGGGTATGTTTTGTGGTTTTGCAATTTCAATATTAGTGTCAACTTGACATGGGGATTTTTTTTTCATACTTTGTATATTCTCCTAGGCAGGCAAAACCATGTCCTACCTACCTCTGTTGAGTGCTGTGTTCCCTTTTAGTAAAAGGGGGACTTTTTTGAGGCAAAGTGGGAGAAAATGCTAGGAAAATTTCAGAATGCTTTTGAAAAACCTTTCCTGTATTTTACAATGGGAGTCATAGTACACTTAGCATTGTAATGCCAGAATGTGTATTTCCATTTAAAATGAGGGCTCTGAAGTTGTCTTCGCTTTTGAGGAACTGGGGAAATGGGAACACATCATGGAGGACTGACATTGGTTTGTACTGGTAAGAAATGTAGGCTGCCACTAAGCCATGTAATTCAAACTCAAACCAAAATAATTGGGCTGAGAATTGCTCTAGCAGTTGGCTGCTAATTCTGAAAAATAATCTACCACCTGTTGTTTAGTCTGTAGGATTAAAGAAGGTTTAATGTCTGAGGTAAGAAAAATTTATTGCTCCAGATGGAACAAAATTTTTTAAAAAGTCTATGGGTGAAGATCAGCATTCAGTGAAGTAGCCTACTATTTTTGAAAAGGTAGGTTGGTAAAAGACACAGCATTTCTAATAGCAACCTACAGACAGAGCCGTTTTCCACCTTCAGAAATTGTTTTCTCTATTTGGAAGTCATCACAGATGATTTATCACAGTTCTTACACAGATAAGCTCTACAATTGTCACTTTTTTTTTCCCTGTGTACATCATCAGATTTTAATAAGAGGCGTTAATTTTATTGTTCTACTGAGAATGTAATCAAAGATGTGTTTGGTACACAGGATAAATAGTTGCTGGAGCTGGAAACATGAAAATTCAAGGGCTATTTTGTTTGTGTGCTATTTACTGACCATCTGGAAGCAGGAAATACTGGCAATGAGAGACTGAGAAATCAGTGTTGTGAAATAGATGAGAAGACAGGGTAAGGTAAATCTGTCAGTTGGACAGACTAGATCCTATTGCTGGGAATATTTCTGCTCAGTGAAAAAGCAGATAATATTTTTTTGATAGGTGTATAAATTTTGTGACAGAATGTTTTCAGGAAATATTTCCCAGTTTGCAGAGGAAGGAGATGGGAGGATACTTTCTGGTAGGGCTAGAAGAGGAGGCTTCACTCTGAAACAGTCTTATGTTCAGGGCCTGGGGAACTTACAGGGATGAACAGGGGGCTGTGGGTTCTGTTCCTGCTCTGGCTCACCTGGGATATAAATTTGAGCTGATTGCTTCTCAATCTAATGCCCTAACCAGCGGATATGTGGCTATTTCACTTGGTGCATTGGACAGATGGGGAAAGTTGGATTTTAGTGGGCTGCTGTTAGGGCATTTGGTGGGAGTTAGGAGAAACTTGGCCAAAATCGTGCAGGAGCGTATGTTGTCACACCAGGCATGTTGGTGTATGGCTGTTTTGCAGAAGTGATGATCCCATGAAGCTGACAACCAGAACATGCAGCAGGAGCCCCTGACTCACACACTGTGACCCATCCTTGGGGCAGATTTGGAGATACATTGAGTGGAAGGGGGAAGAGAAGACACCCTATGCTAGATAGGTTTCATCAAGAACCTTGCCTTGTTTCTAGTCAAGCTTTGTATTGAACATTTTTTTTCCTGGTTTGTACTTTTAGCTGCTTCTTCCATTTTCCCTTCCTAATATTTTATTCTCTTTGGCTTTAGTCAGCGCCTCCTTTATTTTTCCCTTTTTGCCCCTAAACAACGACGTAAATTAAATTTCAGAAAGTAAATCTGATTTGTCCACAGAGCCCTTCCAGGTCATTCATTTATTCCAGTCCAGGAGTTTTCTGGGACATGCCACGATTTTTTTGCAAAATTCCTAGGCAGTTTCATGTCTTCTTTCAGTCATCCCTGCAGTTTAGCTCTGCATATGCTGGCTGTCAGCTGCTGCCCTCACGGACTCCAAGCCTCACATCTGGTGACTCCTTCTGTTTTCCCCAGTCAGGTTCATCCAGTTGAGTATATTAAGAATGAAAGTCCATAACAGTCCAGATCCGTCTAACTGCAGCAATCCTGATCTTTCTGCCACTATTCCTTGGCCATGCTGTCCTCGCACTTCCCATGCACCCAGCCTGTTCAGTTTGCTGGGCCAGCAGAAAACTGAGGGCTTTTTTGGTTTGCCTTTGTGGAATTTGTTTTTTTTTTCTCAGCAAACTGGGCAGAGAGGGCACAGGGTCATATGCAGAACTTCACAGCATGGGCACTTAACAGTCATATCCATTCAGTCTGCTTTAAAGCCAGGGTCTCAGGCTCTGTGTTCAAAGGGATCCCTGCCTGCTGGATGGGTCCTACAATAGCCAGAACAAGGCAAGAAGCTTGTTCCCTCTTGCTCAGCCACAGCCCTGGTGAGAAAACACAAGGTAATGCAAACTGAGAACAGATAAAACAGTGCTACCATCTTTAATAGCTATATACGGAGTGACAACTGGTGACTTTTGGAAAGCTTTGTAGGCAGTAGCTTGACCAGCTCAACCTCAGAGTAAGCATTGCATACGTGGTTTTTTCACCACAAGCTTTTTGTATTTCAGTAGCAATAAATAATCAAAGGTCCTAAGACATGAAGAAACCCTAGGGATGCTGTAATTCTCACTTGTTTTTCTTTATTACAGACATGAACATTAGTATAGCTCATTGAGAAGCAGTAGCTTTGTCTAAGTGAAATCATTAAAACGAAGTACTTTTCTTCACTAAAGTACTTCAGTTTTCTTGAAATTTTCCAGTAGAAACATTTTTTTTTCCTTCCTTTTTGTCCTGCTTGGGTTGTTATTCCCACCTCCTCAGGTGAACAGATTCAGGCAAGACTGACAACAGTCCCTATGTCTATGACCGTGTCTTGCTATGTAGAATCTTTGTCATCTTCGAATGCTTTAAGGATAGTTGATGCTTTCAAGTGAACTGTGTCACCCAGAAGCTCATAAACAGAAGCTTTAGCAGATCAGTGATGATACTTGAGAAATTCAGTGGAAGGAGGCATCTTTTAAGCCATCTTTCTGTCTGAAGCACCTTCTGTCAGACTATAAATGTTTGCCATTCTCAGTATCTGAGCCATCTCAAAGTTATGGTCTGGTGGTTGTGTGGTGGGATGCCAGTGGGGTGGTACAACTGTGTTTTTTGTTCTGGGTGACTTGTGTGGTTTGCAGAGCTGTGTCCTATTCTGGCATGTGCTCTTTCTGCCAGCTTCTTCTCTGGAAGTGGCTGCACAATCCCTATTAGCAAGGCTGGTGGACACGTTTAGGTAGCAGCCCCTCAGGCTGGTGCAATTGCCCTACACTGTGAGGTTTGGCATATACTGAAAGTAATACCAAAACCACCTTTAGGGACCTTGTACCTCAAGGATTACTTGCAAGAATTTGAGGGAATTCAGAGCTTTGAAAAGCAGATCCTAAGCAGTGACTAAGACGCCCAGAGAATAGGTAAAGTTGTTACAGAACAGTTATACAGAATATTTGCAAATACTTCTTTATGGTCACACTGTTCCCACTCTAAGAAAAGCCCTGTGAGTTAACAACTCATTCCAGAACCATAAAATTTCCGCTGCCCAGAAGGAATGGAATGGCTCTTTTTAGAAGTATTTTGTGATCTTCTTACCAATACATTGAAACAAATAAAGACCTAGTGTTTGAAGGTCTTCAACCAAAAGACTTGAAAATGCATCTTGACATTACAACAGCTCAGTAATACTTTTCAGGGGCTGGTGTTTCACAATGGCTGCTAGACTTTGTCCAGCTCTTTCAGTTGATGTCTGAGAATCAGATAATCTTAGCACAAAAATCTGCTGAGGAAAGAGATCTACAGCTAAATCGCTGCACATGGAAACTCATGCATGTGCATCACATTTGAGTTAATCTCCACATTATCTAGGATCTCTCCTCAGCTCCATTTTTTTCTTAATTCTTCATTTCTTGTAATGACAAGTGCAGTTCTTTGTGGAGATGAATGTTATTTTTTTAATTACTAAATTGATAAACATATAACAGTATTTCAGATAAATGGAAAGAAACAAATACATTGATTTTTCCTTAGAAAGTTAGTATATGCTGACCTATGCGAAGTGCCAAATATTAAGAATGTTTCCTTGATGGTGCTGGATGGAAGACAGAAAACCTGGGGGGAAAAGAAAAAAAAAAACAACAAAAAACCCCAAACCCCAAAAGACTAAAACCCTGCTCTGAGCCAGTAGTACATATAAATGCTGTGCTGCTGCATTTTATCCCTCAGACAATATTATTATTTGCAGTACAATATCAGTGTTTTGAATGTCTTTATGCTTAATTCACAGCTGATTTCACTCTGGAGACTAAAAGCCCTTCTAAGTTCTTCAAGTGAATAGTATCTCATGTATCAGTGCTCATGGAAAATGCCAGCCATCTCCTGGAAGGTTTGCTGCTGTGATGTGGGTGGAGGATATGCGGTTTAGATTGTATGTAGGCACACTGGTGCGATTCAGGCTCCAAAGATTTGTCTGGAAACATGGAGGGAGCACTGGTTTGGGTTTGAGAAGATGTATTTGATGACTTCAATACATAATGCCTTTGGGAACTTGGCAAAACTAAAAATTCAAAAGCACCGGCACTTCAGTGCCTGAAGACCCTGAATAAATCTTGCCTCTGTGTCTGTGTTCCTGACACAGCACTGTCACAAGTGGTCAGGCTTTTTCTTCTGTACAGTACTGAAATTATGAGGTCTTTGGAGGGGGGATTCTTTCACTCTTACAGCCAGAAAGTTGAGAGAAGTGTGAATTAGGCTTCAAAGTTCAGCAACTTTTAGCATCTGTAAGCTCCCCAGATATGTTCAAAATCTATCCTCTCATCCATAGCTCTGCCATAATAGAATTGATTCCTTAAGAATATGTCTTCATTTTTTTCACCTCACTCTGATATCCCCAAGTAGTAAATTTCTACTGTTCCCCTGGATTGTGGAGGATTATTTCACAGGTTGATGAAGTCAGAAGGGATTGATACCAATCCTGCAACTTGTCTTGAGTACCCTGCAAAATTGTACTACAACGTATTGAACGAGTCTGTTGCTGGCCGCATCCAGAACATATAAAGTGCTAAGAAGAACTTGGGAAAAATTAGTTCCAAAGTTTTTTGTTCCTCTCAGTTAGAATGAAGCTAACATTTTAACCTTACTCTTTCTGCCCTTAAACTGAGGCAGGCTTATCTAGGTTGGCTCCAGTTCAACTTCCACAGTAACGGATCTTTTTCTGGCATCAGAAAAAGATGCAAATTATTTTCATGTGGTAGGTGTTTCAACCAAATATCCTGGGATCAAACTAACATTTTTCAAGTACCTTGAATCCCAGCTTTATGTACTCAGTGGGCATTGCCCATGGGGAGGTAATGCATCAGCAGGCAGAGAAGCTTAGAACACAAAAAGAGAATAACAAATCACAAGTAAACAAACTCAGTTGCATTAAACATGCCGCACAGGGGTGCTTTCCTCTGGCAAGAAAGTATTCAGATGCAAACTTACAGATTTTAAAAAATAAACCAGCTCTAGGTAGATCATAGTTTGGTAACAGGCAAGCAAATGAGCTCAATTTCAAATACCTGCTTGTCATACCCTTGGTCCTTGAAGCGATCATTATTGCTGTTCAATTAAATTGAATTGAGTGTGACAGACTCTTACCAAGTATTGGCCTCTGAGGGGGTTGTTCTTGCTAAAATTTGAATAACATGCTATTTCAAGTTATGGTGTTTTAAATTAGTAAGGATACTGAAAGAAGTAAAAATAGACAGGACGTTGTGAAATTTCCCAGCAGCTGACGTGTTTGGCCTATTATTAAATAGTTGAGTTCATTTGAAAAGACACAAGTTTCAAGGATTCTTAAATGCAGTGCCAAATAAATTAAATAGATGAGAATGAGCTTTGCAATGTGTTTTGGTTAGTCAAAATTGGAAAACTTTGAAATAGTCTCTTTTTAATTTATTAGTGTCCAGGAGGATGGTGAATTTAGATTCCCCTTGACTATATTCTTTCACATGGCCTTCTAACCCCTTATATTTTTGTGCTGGGATCAATCTCCACACAGCCAATTAAAGATAAGGTGGTACGAGGGGCTGTGTTGTTTTTGCCACTCTCAGACTGCGTAGCCAACCTACTAGGTGAGGGCTACTGCCTTGGTTAATCGTTATAGTTAGAAGGTCCATGGTGTTTGGACAAGGGACTGCTGCAAGAACGAGAATGTCCTTGGGGGCTCCTGCAGTCTGTGAGAGCTTAGTAGTTCCCCGTTCTGCACTCTGAACACATGGTTCCTGGCATCTCAGCCTGGCAGTTCCAAATTTCTGTCATGGGAAATAATGAATGCATGCAATATCTCTGGCAGTCATATAATGTCATCTCAGGAGTTGGTAAAAGACATGGAGACCACACTGAAACCAACCTAATACTTCCCACATGATGTGTTTTTCATGTGTTCTCTTTCTGGAGGAAAAGTAGTGTGTAAGGGTCTTTTGGTGACACTGCTTAGATGGGACATATAACCCAGAGATGACCTATGTTTTCTCCATCCTGTTTTGTAGTTTTCCATTATCTTTACCCTAGTTTGTGTCTTCTCATTTCTGAGGTTGAAACACTGGAAGGAGTCTCACTCTGGGAGGCTGGGAGACACTGTTGCTTATACTGGTGCTTATAATTGCACCTCAGTTAGAACTCCACACAGTGAATTAAAGCTAATAGGAAAGCTCTTTGCCTGTGTTTTCTCTGTCATTTACCAACTCCTCAGGCCTTCCCTACTAGTTAGATACCATAGTTTGTATCACTGGCAGCTGATAACAAAGCCTGTATCAGAATGTCTTTTAGCAGAACATCCTTCAACTCTTTTTCATTTCTCAGCTCCTTTAATGCTGTCTTAATAATAGTTTTCTCTGAGGACTTCTTTTCTGGGTTTCTTTTCAAATAAATTGGTGTTGAAATGATCATAACATAGTTTCTCCCTATTTTTTATTTTTTTGAAACACAAAATTATCTCAATTGGCATTAAGTTCAGGGAGTCACAAGGCCAAATGCACCTTCATAAATCTGAGATGACTTCACTGAAGTCTTTGAATTTACAGTCTCTTAACAGAGAGCACAGATTGACCCCAGAGCCCATAACATTATCTCTAATGGGAAATTTAGAATCTTCTGGTGCACTGGATTCAGTGACACGTTGGTAGGATTATCTGAGGAAGGAAAGCAAATGTTTACTGTATCATAGCATTCTCTTCTCTGTATATATGCCCGCTCTGTTTGAATGGTGAATTACAGTGACTGAGATTCAGGGTGATCACGTTAATAATCAAGGTTGAATGCAAAATGGCACTTTTACTGGAAGGAGTTTTCTTTCCTCTTTCAAGTAGAGGCATTAGCTAGAATTTGGTTTTATTTTGTTCTTTCAGTACCAGCCTTCCTAAGGGCTTGTCTGTGGCTGCAAAACTGTCCAGTGGCTTCTCACCATCACAGCTACTTCCCATGACATTACCCTAGCGATGACTTGAGAGCAACAGTAATGAACAGTATGGCCCCAGACCATATATTATAGCATGCAGGGAGTGAGGGGTAGTGATGTGTGGAGTCCTTTAACTTGCACAGTGGTACTCTGAATGGTTGTACTCATCTCACCCTCAGCTTTCTTCATTAGGTTTTTGCTTTCAGACTGCAAATTGTTACCATGCAAGTGACTGTCTTTATGTGCCTTGATCATGGAGGTTTCCAGGTAAAAGTGGTTTTGTTTTACTTGTTAACTTCTTCATAAATGGAATTCTGCATCTGCAGTGCCCATTTCTTATTTGTTAGTTTACAATATCAATCACATCCTTATTTTACCTTCTCTCAGGGCTGTGTGTTTGTTTGCACTCTTCTATCAATGATAATCGAGGACCTGATCAAATCTACATCTCTTTGTCTTGACTTTGTGGAGATTGCTGATTAATGTGGGAGAGATAATAGAGATAACGCAGTAGAAAGGTTGTTCATTTAGTGAGGTCTGTAAACACAACATGATGTGTTAAACTCCACCCCAAACATGCTTTCCTTTTATGCCTTTCCCAACTTTGTTTTCCGAGCCCTGCTCAAACCAACGTTGGCCTTCTGGGCAGAACTGAGGAAGTCAAGACTGCAGTCCTGTCTCTTACTGTGTCCTTCTGAACCCTTTCTTCCTGCTATGTTGGCTGTCAAGTTGCAATGTTAGTCCATGCTGTCAGGTCCGTGTTACACTGTTGCATGTGATGAGAAGATCCAGGCAATGTGGGCCAGTGCAGCCGATCCATGTGCCCGCCTTCTGCTGTGTCAGCAGTCGCTCTTCTGAGGCGACTGTGGGCTTCCCAAACCCCAGGACAGGAACAGTTTCTATGCAGACTTAGTCCGTAACCACAGTGCCAGATGCCAAATGGTCCAGGCAAGCAAAGAATACCATGAGCAGATGTGCCAGAGATAGCTGCTGAATAGGACTTGTTGCTACCTGGCATATACTGGAGAAGTATCCAAGCTACTATAAACCATTGCAGGGCCCATATGGGGGGCAAAATCAGGCAAAGGTCTACCTTTGTTTTCTTCAATGTCCTAAACCTAATTTGACCACAGCCAAATGAAGTGTAAAATTTTACTACAAAGCAACCTTATGCATGCTTTGACCTGCATGGTAGGGCAAATGCCTCTTGTGTTGTATAAATATCAACCCAGCTCCCATAGCAACAGCACCCATGTCACCAATTCAGTGATAACCACGTTGTAATAATCTGCAAATATTTAAATTATACATGATTCACTTGTCAGTTTTGTCACATATGTTTGTATGCGAAGATATCTTATGACTAGCGCTTCCAAAAGTCACTAGGAATGTGTTAGTGCTGAACATTCAGCAGGTTTTGTTGGTTGGGTCTGACCTAAATGTTAATCATGCTTTTCCGTGGAGGAGCAATCTCTTCTGCTTCTGGAAACCAACATCAAAATTCAAATATTTAATTTGCTCATTGACATTTATTAAAATAGCTTCGTGCTTGAATATCAAGTTAAGGCAGCGGTAGCTAATTTTGTTAGTCTAAATGATGTTGGACGTAAATTTAAGCCTGATTGAGAAGCATTTAATACTCACTAAGAAAAGGAGGGAATGAAAGGCCAATGAAATAAAATGCTAGTATCTTCAAACACAGCAGAATTTAAGTAAGGTTTGGCTTTTGAAGTAACTGAATGAAGCCTCAGAAACAGTTGCAATAGGAATATTTGAAAAGGTTAGGGAGGGGTCTTCTAATACTTCCCAAGATAGGTCTCAATGTCCTAACAAGGCAAAGACCTCCTCCTGCCTAGAGGTGAAGTAAGGTATGTTTGAAGCCTCTCAGATCATTTGTGTTTAGGTCTGACTCTTCAGACTGAAAGTTCTTGGGTTGAGAGGTTGAGCGTGGATTCAGCAGAAATGAAAGTGTCCTGTGAGTGTTTCACTTTACCAGAGGAGAAAGTTGCTAATTCAAAGGCTGCCATTTAAGCAGGAGAATATATGTATATACATATGCACATATATTATAGAAAGGCCTCATTTTGAATAATATTAAGTACGTAAGGTCCTTAAGCTTCCAAATAATATGAGAAAAGTAATTTACTAGTATAGATATGAAGGAAAGGCTGCTTTTTACAGGTAAGTTGAAAATGCAAAGGACAGGCAAGAATACTTGTTGACTTCTTTAATCACCTCTTCAGGTAACTGGCTGGTGTCCCACTAATAACTGGATTGTTGGGTATAATTCCAGTTTTACACAGCTTGCTTACATGATTACTTGTACTGTTGTCCTGGAACACTGAATTGTGAATTTATTGTTAAATTCCTTTTCATTGTGAAGCCACGCCACTGTAACTGAAAGAAATGTGTTTAATCCCCTAGGAGTAGGGATCATCTAGAGGCATGTAAGTACAAAGGATTATTTCTTCTCTTTTTAGGAAAAGCTTCTGTATATTTACAGATCAGTAGATTGGTACATATTTATTCAGTAAACAATGAAGTACTAGTCTTTTTTGCAAATAGTGTGAGGTTTGTTTTGAAGGTTTCTGTTTTGGTTCTGTTTCATCACAATTCTCTAGACATATTTCTTTTGGACACCTCTGAGTGGGGTTTGCTGTTTCCTTAATCTTGGCTGATATGATGAGCTAGCAAGGACCTGTTGAGGAGGAGGTTAGCGCTAAGTGAAACTTCCCTATCTTAAGCTACAGCTGTCAGCCAATGTATGGAAGAGTCCAGTGGCTAACACCAGTTTGAATAAAGCTGGCTGTTTACCTAGGAGATAGTGCTCTGGATGCTCCGTGGAGTGCCCTACAGAAAAGCCTGAAAACTCATAAAGCTTCTCAGGCTGAAACTAACTTCAACTGGGATTTCACACTGGAAAGTTCTTTCCGGATGCTCTAATTCAGGTAACATCTAGCCAGACTGAAGAATAGAGATGAATACATATGAGGACAGTTAGTTTGTTAAATGCTTACCCTAGGAAAAAGTGACCATCCTATTTTGCAAGCAATGAAACCACACTCTGGATAATAATCCCAGAGTGTTACGTGAATTACATCTGTTGCTTGTCTTTTGGCAGACATAGCTTTTCTCTGAGAACTTCAATTCTGTGTATGGAGTTTGGGGTGAGAAAGAATTTCTGTTGATAACGTTGATTTGATAAAGACACCTTGAATCTCTTTAAGCAACTTTATGGATCAATATGTCTTTCCAAAGAGTAGCTCTCCTCATTTATGTGTTTTCCAGTTATATGGCAAAGTATAGTGATGCTTTGTTATATGTCTTCTGCACTCAGCTTAGTTGAAGGAACACAAAACAACCTTTCTCAGGCATCTGGGTTCTCATTTTTTAAACTTAATATTGAAAGAAAATGGCAGAGTATCTATGATCTCAGTCATTCAAGAAGATGAATTTGGACCAACATCCAGTTGCTCTCCAAGCACACATTTTCCCACAGCTCTAGAACTCAGCTTCTCTGAGAAGTGATGCTATTTATTTATTTTTTTACCTTTAGCAACAGATGAGCAACTTCCTATACATTGTTTGAGGAATGTGCCTTTCTGCAATATGAAAAGACCATATGTAGGAGAAAGCTGAGTCTCTCTACTATTGTAGTCTTTGAACTGAGTCCAAGCAGGGTCAGTCTTCCTGGGCCTTTTGTGCTGAGAAAGTGGCTCTTCACAGCCACTAGAAGATAACTGAAAGTAAACTGTTTGGTCACAGCAACACAGTCTCAGAGATGAGATCTAGAGCTGGTTAGGAGAATCCCCATCCAAAGCCTCACAACATTGTTTTACCAAAACCAAAACACCAACAACAATCACTCTTTTTTTTCAGATCTGTTTTTGATAGCGTGGCTGAAACCTCCAGGCTCAGTACCTCTGTGGAAGTCAATCACAGGAGCTCTATCCACGGTATCAGAAAATGAAGCATTTCTAGTTTGAGGCTAGGTGCAAAGCAGGTACTTGTCAATCTGTCTGTACCTTCCTCATGGCGCTGTCACACTGTAATCATTCAGATGGAAGCTCTCTGTGAATACCCTTCTCTATTTTTCTCTCTCAGGTATTTTTTAAGGACTTGATTTTAGGGATAGCCTATTTTTTTTTAGCTCCTAATTCTTAGCTTGAAAGTGCTCTGAACTGTTCACTTTTCTTCAGCGTGTTGAAGCTCATGATCTTCTAGCAAACTTCTGCAGAGAGTTTCATTGGTATTAGCAAACTTCCAAGAAGACTCCTTTGTTTCCAGCAAGTCTCTATCCTAACAACAGTGTGTGTATGAAGAATTAGTGTCAGACACCTGCTATGGTCATGCAGAGCAAAGTGGTCCCTCTGAGGGAACAGCAGTTCCTGGAGGACTTGGCCCTAGGGCTTTCACTTGGCTTCTGTACGGAGTGAGAAACCACTGCAAACAAGTCAAACGAAGAAAGATTCAGCCTGTATTGTTTGTTTGAGTCCAAAGTACCCTGTTTTCAAATACAAAAGCAGAAAACTACTCAGTTCTTCCCAGGTGATTCACTCTGACCTGTGCCTGAAGGTATTTGCTGTGGGAAGCTGTTGATTCTAGCAGCCGTGAAGTAAGAAGCATCACACAAGCCTTTGTTTTTAAACTAATCTTAGATAATAAGTGGGCAGATTTTCTCTCCTGTCTCTATGTGAGGATGAGTGTGATGTCTTGGTCCTCTGTAGATAGGAGAAGAGCTCATCAGTAAAGACCTCAGAAAGCAGCTTCTAGTGATCTTGAGATCAAGCACATGTAAAGGAGAGATAAATGTGATATCTGCTGATACATAGTGAAAGCAGCCCTTTCAAAGTTATTCCTGGCTCCTCCTTTCATCCTGTTTCCTTGTCATTTCCCCAGCCATGTTCTGGCTTAGGTTTATCCAATATTTCTCCATCCAAACACTTGCGTTTCCCAAGGCCTGGCACAGCTAAGAGCTAATGCTGTTTGTATTTGATATAATAGAGATACAGAGCTGACATTTCTGCCAGCTGGGTCCAAGCCTTCTCGCTATCTATCTTTGCAGCTCTGTGTAGATGCCAGACTGGATAGGGAAGGAGATTTTCTCCTTTTTATGGTGCATTGTTATATGTTTATCAGCTCTAGCAAGAGAAGAAGAATTCACTAGAACTGAGTGCTTTTATGAACGCTGCAAAATCTTCACGCCACATTGTATATTTTTTCTCCAATGTTAATTAAATTCTCCTGATTGTAACCAACCCCTTTGCCTTTGGGACAATGTTGAAGATCTAGACTTAAACATGAGCTAAATATTTCTTATACATTACATCAGAATCACAGGGATATGGATAGCATGTTGCATGTCCATTGAAAATAATTCTTAGGGATGTAGATGTTGCCCTTCCATAACTTGTTTGCTTTGGCAGGTAGAGGGAAACCCAGAGGTGTCTCTAACTAGCTGTCCACTCTTTCCATCCATTAAAATATATGCAATGTGTCCATCTTGCTCTCAGATTATGAGGTAGAGTGTTTTTAAACTAAGACAGGTATTCATCGAGCTGGTTAAAAAGCTTGGCTTTTTTTTTCGCTTGTTAGGTCAAGTATTGGGGAGAGGTGAAGTGGATAGTTGGAGAAAGCAAGGTTTTAAGTGTTTCTTAGTTCCCAGGCAGGCAGGGTAGCCATCAGATACTTAGGCAGCCTCTTTAATCCCAAGTGCTCATGTATGGAGCATGGGTGCCGGCCCTTGGCCTAGCATATGCCTTTCAGAATATCTTCCACGTTACCATCTCAATGTCCAGATGAGACCTGTTGCCTGTGAGATCAAGGGAATCTTCCCAGCCATGTGAATCTATTGTATTACACATAGCTCCATGGTTGCAAAAAGATCTTTGTATTTGGGAGGAGAAACTGATTTGCATATGCTTCATTTTCATTCCTGCAATAGCTGTGCTATGCCAATTGTGCTATAAATAAACTGGTGTGTAGGAAGGTAATATATAATATGTTCCTGGCTGTCCTCTCTGTAGTGGGAACCGTTATAGGTACAGTGTCAGAGCGTTTCAGGGATTACAGTTTGTTTTACAAGCTGGTCAGGGAAAATAATTGACATACCTGCACGCCTGCAGCACTCTGAATATACAGCAGGAGAGTAGATTTCATGGCTTTAAAGCCACATGCTGTGTTTTGGAAACTCATCACTGTCTCTTCAATCTTTGCAAATAGGCACAAGCAAGGAACTGATGGATTGTTTTACCAGGAGCCAGCTGTCATATATTGGCATGTCAGACTATACTCTATTCAGCTTCCTTAAACCTCTGCTTTCAACTAACACATAAAAAAAAAAGTCAAATCAAACCCAAGTTTGCTGTACAGATAAATTCTATTCGACTGCAAGGATAAGGGGATATAATTTTCCGACCCACCTCTGTGAGGAGGGAGTCTGAAACAAAAGATTTGTAAATAAAGGATGCAGATAAATGGCTGAAAGAATATATGGAAGCACAGGAGTGTGTGAGATGCTTTGGAAAATCCTGCTATAGTCCCAGTCATGTTTCTATGCTAGCCCATGGCTTGTTTTTCAAACACTACCTGAAATTAAAGAGCAATTTTTAATGACATTCTTAAGTCAAATAGGAATGTTCAGTAGAATTTAGACTACTAAGTGATTTCTGCAAATGGATCTTAAGCTCCTAGAACAAGTAGGTGCTTTGGAAAATTTTACCCTCTGGATCTTATTATTGACAATTATTCTGAGTTGCCAGGCAACAAAATGCTGGTTTCTTCTTCATGATTTAGACCTATGCACTGCTGGGAACTTGAACACAGCAGTTCCCTTACCTGGGAGGTGGCAATGCTTGAGGACACATTTCAACTTAGGGAAAGTGAAAGTGACATGGAAAGTGAAGGGCTGAAAAAGGAATTGAACTTTCTAAAAGTACTTCAGGAAGTAGTTTGAGATAGGGAAGGTAACCTACTATACAGATCTCTGATGTCCTTAAGTTCTTTTGTGATCCTTCAGAGCTATCATCCAAGTCTGACTCATAACAGGGACTCACTGTCCCTTATAATTTCTCTCTTACTTAATTGCTCCATGTCTTATTTGCTCTGGTAATGCACCTACCTTTCCATTTTTCTGTTTCTATGCCTTGTTTTTATACTGTCCACTCTCTCAGGACTTTTTTCCCCAACCTCAAATCCAATCAAGGAAAAAAAAAAAAAGGTAATCCTGTAATCAAAACACCTTTTTGTTTGATGGACTGACTTTGTTCAGACACTTTCTTCTCTTCCATAAGAAAAAGTGACACAGTTATCATTTGCTTAATGCATGAATTATTTTTTCTGTTGCTCACTTCAAATATATTTTGCTGTTCTGGAAAGGCAAGTAGTTTTTCACTTTAAAGGCTTCTGTATTCTAAGTGATAAAAAATATTGAAGACTTCATATTGTAACAGCAATGAAAAGGTATGACTGAAGAATAGAAGTTCCACTAGGGGTGAATATGTGCATATGTGTATCTATGAATAGATTGTGAAGGGGAGGAAGGGTTGATTTGTAGAAGATGATGGTTGTGAGTAGACTCTCGGGTACCTGGCATCCTATTCTTTAGTCTTGATTTTTTTTCAAAACTGCTTCCCAGGGGCGAGACTCAGGCAATTACAGGATTAGGCAATTCCTTCAATAATTTTAAAATCTCCTGACCCAGTTGGAAAAAGGGATATTTAAGGTCACTTTGTTCCTGCATGACTCATGAAAACTAGTGGCTGGAAGAGGTGAGCTGTGCAGATTGGTGGCCCTACTGAGGACAGGACACCAAACTTAGCCCTTAGAAATTGTTAGGCAATAGCTACCTCAGCTGCTGGCGTGCTGGTACTGGGCAGTGTGAGCTGCATGAATTTTGCTCTAGATTATCCATAGTTTACAAAAGCTTCTGCCAGGCAGAGTCATCCAAGAGAAAAAGGTATGGGAGATGTGCAGAAGCTACTCTCGTGGGATACTCATCTGATAGGTGCAGGATACTCATCTTCACCAGACAGCTTGTTTGGGTTGAGTTTTGTTTTTCATGCAACACAGAATTATTCCAATACTATGTAATACTGCCAAAAGGTATTAATGGGATTCACCCACAGGAAGGCTGGCTTGTGGTTTTAAACTTTCTTACTCATTAAAGTGTCGATTATAGTATAAAATGTACTGTGCGCTGAATGCACTAAAATCAGCTCTGGAGTACAGCCTTTTATTTCTCAAAATAATTTGCTGTGACTACTTAGATATCTTAGAATATAGTTGGAAATACTTAATGTGGAGGTAAAAGGTGACAGCTTTTCAGTGGTACACAGATCCTTACATTGGAAAGCAAAGTAACAACATGGGAAAGCAAAATAACAACTGGTGACATTGTTAGGTGGAGTTACAATACAGGATGAGTTACTGGGTTGCTTGTCATTAGAAAGATCATAATATAGGAGATGCGCTTTGCCTGGACTCCAAGAAAAATTCATAGCTCCAGTTACTGTAAAAATTTTATAATCTGCTATCAAGAGCTTCTTTCCCTTGGCACAGCAGCAAGCCTACTACCCACTTTGAGAAATTTTCTCTTGCACTGGAAGGAAATCCCACTGGGCAGAAATTAAGTTTTGTGGATGTGGAATTTAGCCAGTGTAACCCAAGTGGACATCTTAGTGAAGAGGTTAGACATCTTATTGAGGAGGTTTCATTCATGCTTCTGGGTGCTGTACATTTTGTTTAGCTGTTACTACAGTTTTTTCTGCAAAATGTTTAGCTTCTTTATTGAAGTGTACTTTGGGCTAGTGTCATATTCCGTGTAGCTTAGCTTGCTACTTCTCTTGTTCAGTGGAGCATTAACCTGCTTTAGATTCCTCAATATGTTTTTTAACTACCGTTAAAAGTCTGTTGTTCCACCACATAGAAATCTTACTCCTTCTGTTTTATGAAGTGCTAGGACTATTCCTAGAAGCATTAGTAATGTACACATTTGCAATTTCAATAGTTAAATACTGAAGACACCTGGTATGTGAGAACCTATTTAAGTTGATAAGGCAAAGCTAGATGAATAGGATTATCTGTTTCCTAAGCATAGTGAGTACAATGGCATATAAATCTCATACCTGTGATGTTCTTTATGAATATGTCTGAGAACATGCTTTAGTTCCCACTTGAAAGTATTAGAATTGGCATTAAAAGCCTAGAATTCTTAAATTAAGAAGGATATTAATGGTTAGCTAATTGTCTCGTATATCTAGCTTGCTGAGAACTTTTTGGCAGAGCTGAGCTCAGGACATGAAAAGCATGATGTATAAAAAATGCAAAAGATGGAATGAGAAAGTTCCTAATGTGTTGATTTTTTTTTTTTTTTCGTCTAGAGAACCAGAATCCAAATCTTTCCTCCAGTTTGGGAAGTGATGTCAGACCTTATATAGTGACCATTAGTCGGAGAGCCTCAGCTTGGAAGTACAGCACTTTTCATGCACTTTGCTTGACTCCAGAGAAATGTGCTAATGAATCATCAGCAAAACTTCTTTAGCCTCAGGACATTCATCAGAGACTTCACAGCCACATCCTCATCTGCTTTTGCTGAGGCACAGCAGGAGAATGCTGGCAGGATCAGAGCTCAGGGCGTAGCGCTGCAGGGCCTGAGCTTAGTGCCTGTGTTGCTCCAGGCTGCCTTTCTTCTAAGAACAGCAGCTCCCTCTGAATAAACTGGTATGAGGTGAGCATGTTACAGATCTGCAGTTTGACTTGTTATGGAAAGTTTCTCCAGTGGTTTTGGACAGTCTAACTGAAAAGTGCTTTGCCATGGAAAACTGGATAAAAAACAGCATGTGGGGAACTGAATGGGAGTCAGGGCAGCTGATATGTGAGATCTTTCCCAGGCTTTTTATACTGCATGTCATGAGAGCAAAGCACTTTCAAAAAAAGAGCCATCCCTTTACAAGGCATGTGATCCTACATGCTGACACATATGTTCTTTCTAGAGTTCCTTCCTCTGCAAGTGATATGTCTCCCTCATGTAACCCTACCATACAGACTGGAGTTTGTGTTTTGAATCTGGCTGTACCCTAAATGCCGCCTGATCAAATTGGGCTTTCTCTGGAGACTTTTCAATTACATCGGGTCTCATTTAAGGTTCAGCAAAAACATAAGCACATGTCTTATTATCGTTGGAATAATCCTAATTGTCTGAATGGGGATCATTCATACACTCCGAGCTGGAAGGTGCTTTGCTACAGCAAGACCTTTGTGAGGGACATGGCATGAGGAAAATGCAGCTTTTGTTCCTTTTGATTCCCTAGAAAATTCACTCCTCCTCTGAGAAAAAGTTTAATTGGGCAAAATTTCCAGGAACGTTAAGAGAAGTTTTAGCTCATAAACATGCCCGTCACAGGGGGCCATTGCTTAGGAAAAGTAGATAGCGTTAGCAGTCCTTGAAAAGACAAGTTTTAAGTATTCCAATACAAATTAAAATGCTATTGGTTCTTGGAGTGGCTACACAAGAAAGAATAGAGAAGCAATAAGATGCTTAAAGGCTGAATTCCTACCAATGTCAATAGTAAAACTCTTGTCTGCCTCACAGCAGTCTGGGCTTGACCTCTTTTCTATACCTAGCAGAGGAAGTGAGTATGATGTCCTGAATGTTTCTATATGAGAAGTGCAGTGTACCTGGGTGTTTTGTGAAAAGAACAGCAGGGCTGATTCCCTTCAGATTGTGCACAACACAGTTTAGCTCCTTAAGCTCTTACCTATCTCATACCAGAGTGTGTTCTTCCGGCCAGTGTCACCAAACTGGAATCACAACAATTTAATCCTGCTCAGGTCTGCTAGGTTTTAACTATGATTGTTATAAACAGGTTGTTAGGGAATGGAAAGAAGACGAGGGATAAAGGAGACATGCTTAGAATTCAGCTGGGGTTATCAGGAAAGCTGTGGAATGAAGTAACAAAGACATCCTGCCCCTTCTGTATATCTCTCATTATAAAAGCAGCACCACCTCCCACAGTCAGAAAAAGAGTAAACTGCCTCCTTTCCTGAGGGCAGCTGGTCCCTTCAGGAGTTGAAATAAGCTCTGGTCTTACTTCAGAAAGCAATAAGAGAAAATGCCCGTTTGGATGGAGGAGAAAATCTCCTGAGATCTTTACTGAGAGATAGGAGAACTTTAAAAAACAAATGGCAGCAGGAACAAAATACACTGCAAGTCGCAGGAGGCCTCACAAAGGCTCTGTCATTTCCACGCGCTGCCACTGCCTTTTGGCTATGCTGAGAGGAGTCCTGAGACCATGGGAGAGCTCAGCAAGTGGAGACAATGGGTATTGTGCCTGTCAACCCACTACAAACAGACCCGCAACTCTAGGATTTATGCGTGAGGGTCCTGACAGAGAGCATGGCCATGTCCTGTACAACATGCCAGAGGTTCCTGTTTCAGCCACATGCAGTGGTCATGGTGGCAGCAGTGTTTTCAGCAAAGGGAAGGGACAGAGAAGCTGCTCACTGTTGGATGTTTTGGAATTTTTCTTGTAGGTACCTAACTGGGACTGGGGCTCCCTAAAACCCTCGTATGTGGATAACGTGAAATCTGACTCTCAGCTCTATATTATCATGATCCAAGGTAAGTGCTTTACAGCATTGCCCGTAAGCCGTTTACAGAAATACGTCATGGAGCACTTTTATCAATACCTGTGACTGAAAAGGCATTGATTTCTTGTATCTCAAAGTACTGTTACTCATCATCTCTTTAAAATCTTAGATCTGATCCCATAGATAATTCCTTATCTTGGGCTAAATCTTTCAGTGTTAATTAGAATATTAATTTGGTAAATAAGGTCAGATTTTCTTTTTTTTGAATGCTTTACATATGGCATAAGAAAACTTAATCTCAGGGTTGTAAACAGTGTTACTGTTAAACAGACAGGAAACACTTCCAGCTGGAGTCTCTGAAATGTAAATGAGCCCATTTTATCCCTTGATCTTCACAAAGCTCTCACCATGTTGCCACTACAGAAGAGGAGAAAAAAAATTCTAGTATCACTTCCAAAGAGACCATGTGTTTATTGAAACCAGCCTAGAGCTAGGTATGGGCACACTGTTTAGTGCAATTTGTAGCATTATTTTTAGTACAGATTCACCACAAATGGTAGCTTGCAGCAAAATCTCTTTTAGCACTGACTCAGATGAAATCATAATCGGTCTGAGCTGCTACTTGTGTGTGGATGCTTCACAGTGTTGTTGACACAACTGCTAAATGTACATCTACCAAAGGCATCTAGTGTCATTATCATGTATGTAGATATTGAGTAAGCAGCTTTGAACTGATGTTCTTCTGAAGGTGGAGAGCAAGCTGAGGAAGCAGCTGAGTGGCCTGAATGATGTGACAGAGTCCTGCAGATCCATAGTAGGAATATAGCACTGGATCTCACAACGTCCTTTGATTTGCAACTTACTTCTGTGCCAGATCCCTTGGTTATGTTGCACGGTTGAATAGCAAGGCAGAATATGAACCTTTGTGGGTAGATTAAAGAAAGGGAACAATCTGTGAGATGGACCATGCTATGTAGAGCTAAGAAGAACAAAACTAGAAGGGTTGAATGGTTTTGCAGGATGAGTGAAGAGACTACCCAAGGTCTGGAGCTACTTGTACTTCAAAGGGCTTAGAGGTGCAAGGAGCTGGGGAGGGGCCTGGAAAAGAAGTGATGTCTCAAGGAATGGTGGGAAGCTAGGGTTTTATGAGAAAGAAACACTAGCATTTTTGCCTTTTTTCCACTAGGGGGTAGAATCTCCTGTGGTTTGCCACAGTTACGGGACTGCTATCTCACAAGCCCTCTGGGTATCTCCACATTTGGAAGTTAAATAATCTTCTACCATTTTCATCTACTGGATTTGAGACTGGAAGTTTGAATGGCAACTGAGTTGCAACTTCACTGAGGGGGATTGTAACTGCTGTGTGATAATCAAATTTGGTTTGCTTGACACATAATGGGATTATTGATTAGACACCCGCAGCTTGCCATTTCGAATCACATCTCCTCTTCATTTCCAAGGGATGATTGACATAGCCTAACATGCTCAGCATCATTAAATGGAAACAGTTATTTACGGTGTTGCATCTGAATTTATCGCTAATTCCCAGATCTGACAGAAAAGAATCACTTTGTGTGCAGGGCATTTTTATCTTGCCATTAAAAAGTGTATCAAAAGCTTTAGATAAGAACCAAAGCTGAAATTCCTTCCTAGACTATACTCAGATAATCTCATCTGCAAAACTGAAGCAGGGAGTGGTAGGATATGTGTCAAATTCAGTTACTGATCCTTCGGTAACTTCTAAAGTATTGTGGCCGCTCAAGATGCAGATCTCAAGACAGAGCACGCTTATGCTGAACATTATTTTTGTGAAGTTCTCTTAGGCCTTATTTTTCCCATACATCAATAGATACCAGCGGCACCAGCCATGAGCAGATTTTAGAGGCCAGATAACATGTGCTAACTGAGTCTTCATTTAGGAATTCATAAGGCATTGCTTCTATTCAAAGGAGGTGATATTTACCAGGGACAGGTTTAATGTGCTTTTATTACCTCTTTCTTTTCTTGAGGAGAAAGGTGCGTGGCACCCAGAATTGAAAAGAGGAGGCTGTGAAGGGGCACTGTGCTCTTGCTACTGACCTGAACCTGTTGGATATTTTTTTTTTAATCCTGAAACTCAGGCATTTCTCCTTCGAAATCTCCCTCTGATATTTTGAAAGAGCAGAACCAGAATCCTGCCAGACAGACTGATTTTACTTTAAAGCAGCTGTACATAAAATCTTACTGTTCACCCAGGACTCTTGCAGAAGCTCATACCATATTCTGCCAATGGAGCTAAATAGCTCTTTATAGGATATTACTTTATGAACAGTCTCCTTGACTTTGTGACAGTACTTCTACCTCTATATATGTGAGACACCACCAGCCCCAATCTTGGACTGCTCTGGAACACCTCTGTAATACAGACTCCCATTCTAGACTTCATAATTCCAGAAGTGCTGTGAGCTTGAAGGATGTTTGAAGAAAACACACATGGTTAAATGGGCTGGAAAAATATGCATTATACAGAGAGACTCCAGGAGCTCTCTGTATTTGTCTCATCAAAGCAAAGATAAATGAGCAACTTCCTCATAGGCTATAATTACCTCTAAGGAGAACAAAACCAGTGATAATTGACAGCTTTGAGCTTGACCCTTGGAAATAACAAAATCCAGTGGTTGGAAACTTGGAGTGGAAATCAGATACAAAAGTTTAACCCCGTGGTTAACTAACTATTGAAGTAATAAATTTGAAATTGTTTGATCAGTGATTTTAAATCTAAATTGTGGAGGGTTTTTTTTCCTTAAAACATAGATTTCTAATATAAGTTTAAGTCTTTGGCCTGTATTCTCTCAAAGAAGGGGCCAGGGTTTTTAAATAGTTTAGCTCTTGTTTTGGCAAACAGATACTATGTAGGTGATAATCCCTTTTTGAAAGGCATCCTCCATTTTTAAGCTTCTAAAACAGGTGAGGGCTTCACTTCTGAAAAATCTGATCTCAACTGTGGGATTTGAGACTCTGAAATATTAAGGCCATGAAGCTGAAGACAAAATTAATTTTTCTCTTTCCACCCACAAGCATGGTAATGGGTCTAGAGCAAAGCAGGCCCTATGTTTTGAATTCCTTTGTCATTTTCTAGCTTGTATTATGTCATGCCTGCAATTTCTGCAAATGTATTTGGAGTATAGCTGAAATTTAGGCTGCCTACAAATCCCACCTGCCCAAGGAGAATGCAATGTGAAGGCTAAACTTAGTCATGGAGTAGAGCACATCTGCAAGGCCCCTAAGCAATGGATCTGTTTCTTTGCGTACTTCATGAGCTCGGTTGCAATTGCTTCCTGCAGGATGATGTGCTTTGGTGTCCCTTCTGATGTACAGCAGCTGAAAGTGACTGGCAGGTATTCTATTTCTCAGTATAGTTTCCTTTACCCTAAGTGTCCCTCCCTACATGATTTTTTTAAATAACTCACTAGACAAAAAGAGGTCTTCTCCATCTTTGGTGGGTTTTTCAACATCCTCATGCCTACGCAAAGCTCAGCTAAGTTCATATTCTGCATTTGTTCTCAAACTGTGACAGACTCTTCGCTCACCTTTTAAAACGGGGCTTTTCTTTATTTAACAGGCTTCCTACTTTCTGTAGAGCATAAAGGCAAAGGGAGACCATGGATATGCAGTTGAGTCAAGCCATTCTCTTGGCTAACCAACACAAATGACTTCTTCAGATTGTCTTCTTCAGATGCTGCCTCAGGATCCAAGTCAAATGAGAATCAGAACTGATGCAGTCATTAGTTTTCTCCTCTTCATGAATCTAAACCCTCCATGTGATAATTACAATGTCCTAGCAATATTTATGTTAACTGTCAAATTTTAATCCCTTCGCATCCCTTTTTTAGCTAACATAGAGTGTGAGAAAATCTCCTGTACATACCTCAGGCTCAATTCTAAATCTCCTATAATAAGAAATGTCTGCATAATTTGTGACAAACTTAACATTTTCTGACAAAGATAAAATAATTATTTTTATTTAGAACAGATATGCCCACTCACTTAAAGTGTAGTAAGATTTAAAGTTGAAGGTCTGAAATACTTGTAGGTAAATGGAATGTGTTACTGAAATCGAACTCTAGGTTTATTTTTAGGGAAACAGGGAGGATATAGATCCCCTGAAAATGAATTCTGATTAGAAATAATTTGGAAATAAATTTTGGTCTCCTACGTAAATGAGCTTGTTCTGTCATGGAAACGGATTTAGAACGGTCATCTGATTCTTTGAAGGAAAGGAAGTACTATATTAAAATTTCCACTTACACTTTAAAAGCGGGGCACAAAAGTATTTTGAAAACAGATTGTGACAATTGAAATCCACAATTTTACAGGCTTTTAGTTGCTGAAAGTTAATGGGAGAAAACTGTCCAACTTGGGGTAAGGGGTGGGGGGAAGAATCAAAGGGGAGGTTGGCTATACTTCTGTTGAAATGTTCATTCAGGTATCAAGTGGTCTTATACGTGATTTTTATCTTATATGTGATTTTTCCTCTGAAAGTGCTGGGCCTCAGGCTGGATCTTACATGATTTCCCAGCCAAACAGGGAATTTCTCTTCAGCGATTCACAGGAAGGATTCAAAAAGTGTTTTGTGATGCATCACCATCCCTTGGCTTCCCAGACCAGTCTGAGCTCATCTCTTTCTGCTTAATCTCAGAAACAAGTCGCCTTGTGCTGTACAGAATGAAAGATGCCCTTCTGAATGATTTCTGAATGATTTAGGTTAAAACGAAATGCCATTCCAAACAGCCCGCTCTTGCAGTATGACTTTCTCAATTGCTTATAGCAGGGGATCACAAAATGTGAGGGCAGGGTGCGCTCACCAATTCTTGCATATTTACAGAAAGCTCTTCATAACTTTTTATTTACTGTAAATCACAGAATCAGAATCACACAGAATATTAGGGGTTGGAAGGAACCTCTGGAGATCATCTAGTCCAACCCCATTGCCAGAGCAGGTTCACCTAAAGCAGGTTGCACAGGATGGTATCCAGGTGGGTTTTGAAAGTTTCCAGAGATGAAGACTCCATCACCATTCTAGTCAGCCTCTTCCAGTGGTCTGCCACTCTCAAAGGAAAGAAGTTCTGCCTCATGTTCAGATGGAACTTCCTATGTTCAAGTTTATGCCCATTACCTCTTCTCATTGATGAAGATGTTAAACAGGACTGGCCCCAGTACTGAGCACTGGGGAACACTGCTTGTGAGCAGCTACAAACTAGATTTACCTCCATTTACCACCGCTCTTTGGGCTTGGCTGTCCAGCCAGTTTTTCACCCAACATAGTGTAATGCCCACCCGAGCTATGACCAGCCAATTTCTCCAGGAGAATTCTGTGGGCCTTCCACCAATCCATGCTAACTGGGCCTGATAGTTTAGTTGTCCTGTGTGTACTGCCTGATGATACTCAGGATAATCTGCTCCATCATCTTCCCCAGCACCAAAGTCAAACTGACAGACCTGTAGTTTCCTGGATCCTCCTTTGGCCCTTCTTGTAGATGGGTGCCATACTAACTAACTTCCAATCTGCTGGGACCTCCCTGGTCAGCCAGGATTGCTGACAAAAACGTGGAAAGTGATTTGGTGAGAACCTCTGCCAACTCTCTCAGAACGCTTAGGTGGACTCCGTTAGGCCCTGTAGACTTGTGTACCTGCTGCAGCAGGTTGCTAACCATCTCTTCCTGCACTGTGGGGAGATCACTCTACTCCCATTCTCTTCTTCTAGCTCAAGGGACTGGATTCCCAGAATACAATTGGTCCTATTACTAAAGACTGAGGCAAAGGCAGCATTAAGCACCTCAGCCTTTTCCTCATCCTTAGTCACCACATAACATGCAAGCTGAGTGTCAAGCAGCCTCCTAGCTGCTTTCTCACTCCCTCTCGGTGGGATGGGAGAGAGAATCAAAAGAGTAAAAGTGAGAAAACTTGTAGGGCAAGGGCCCTACAAGCAAAGCAAACCAAGGAGTTCATTCACCACTTCCCATGGGCAGGCGGGTGTTCAGCCATCTCCAGGAGAGCAGGGCTCCATCACATGTAGTGATGACTTGGGAAGACACACACCATCACTCCAAATATTTCCTTCCTTCTTCCTCCAGATTTTATTGCTGAGCATGTCATACGGATGACAACACCTGCTTTGGTCTATTGAGATCAGCTGTTCCAGCTGTGTCCCCTCCCAACTTCTTGAACAACCTACTCAATGGTGGGATGATGTGAAAAGCAGAAAAGGCTTTTATGTTGTGTAAGCACTGCTTGGCAGAAGCTAAAAAATCCCTGCATTATCGACTCTGTTTTTATCACAAATCCAAAACATTGCCCCATACCAGCTACTCTGAAGAAAATGAACTCTACCCCAGCCAAAACCAGCATACAAAGGTAAATAATATGCTAGTATTTTGGGCTCTGAAGCTCATTTTGTGAGGATAACAAATAGGTTTCTGATGCTGCCAGGCAGGAGTAAAGGCTACTTTTTATCTATGGAGAGGTTTGGGGGGGGGTGTTCTGCCTTTCGTTTAGCTTTCTTAAAATGTAAGCTTCTGACCTTGATCTCGTTGCCCTCCTTTCTTTTCAAAGGGCTATGCTATGCAAAAAAATATTTGCAGGAAACTTGACTGCCTTTCCAGCCAACATTGGCAATGGGAGCCGTTGAGTGACACTAACTTTACCTTTACTGGAAAGGGATCTGTTCAGTAGTGCCAACATGCAGCTTGTTGAGGCCACAGACGCTTGGTCATTTGGCTCCATCTTCTGGGAGAAGACAAGAAGGAATAAAAGCCACTTCAGCTGACATTTTACAAGTCCTGTCACACATCATTTATTGGTCCTTTATTACTCTTCATTAATGCTCCCATCCAAACTCACAATGGATACAAACTCAGCGGGAAACCTTTTGCTTTTCTGGAGGCTTTTTAATGGGAGCAAGAAGTCAGCACACACAAAAAAAGTGCTGAAAATCAATAGTTTTTTTTGTTTTCCAAGGCTAAGAAAGGACAGTTAGTGAATGTTTGACTTGCAATTTAACAATGATAGAAAAAAACAGAGCTCAGGTAAATGGCTCTTTTTCATCTTGTACAGTTCTGCAGAATTAGCTCTGACTCTAGTTCACAAAGCACACTATTTGTTCTCTGTTGCTGCAGTTCTGAATGAGAAAAGGAGATATGGCGTTATTGCTATAGCAACCTTTGAGTGGATACTGTAGATGGATAAAACACATTATTTGTTATGGATAGAGGTTTTGACCACCACAGTTTTTCCATGCATCATCCAGAACTGTGGGCCAACGAGCGAAGCTCTAGTCACATTTACTTATTTAGGGGATTATTCTCAATTTTCTGTTCACTCTTTGAGTTTCTCCACTGTTCCAAAATTAACAAAGCCTAAAAAATCTCTTCAACTACATTTTTTAAGACTTTCATCTCTGAAGACTTTGCTGTGCTCCTGCTGTTGCTTAGCTAGCTTGGCGTTAGTCCCTTTGTGGGAGCAGCTTCCCCACACTCTACTCTGGCGTGGGTAAAACCAGCAGCTGGACCACAGCTATTTGCCTCATCCATTGGTTGCTGTGCTCACTCCTAGTGCTCAAGATGTTGCTAAAGGTTGCATGTAATGTCTATTGGGTGCTAGGTGGCAGCCTGTGGCTTTCCCAATGGAGTTTTGGATCCTGGGTGACAAACATGGGTGCAGGCTGCATGCAGGTCAGGAAATACTGTTCAAAAGATGAACCCAAGGAAGCAGGGAGGTGAAGTTTTGATAAGGTATCAAAAGGAAGTGAGTCTCCAATGTGGTTTCCCTAAATGCATTTGGGGAGGCTCATGGGGATAGGAGATGAGAGCTCAGACCAGTGTGGTCTCCAGCTTTACAGAACACAACCAGGACTTTTCATGAATTTACCACAGACAATCTGAACAGTATTTAAAACTGCCACATGTGTCTTCTGAAACAATGCTCAGAGTAAGGGAAAATGAGTTTAATTTCTAAAGCAGCCCAGCTGTGAGGTAGTGGAGCAGGGCAGTGGCCACTCCCATGAGCTTGTGCACATGCCCAGGGTAGGTGCCCTTCAGGTGTCTTCAATTGATGGGAGGCCAGACAAGTCTCACCAGGGATAATGAGGGTTCTTGTGGGCCCACCCTACCAGTGCCTAACACTGATGGAGTAAATTCACTTCCTCTTAGTAGGTGGGATGTGTGGGGTACACAGGTCAAACTGCTTCATCACTGGAAAAGCAGCAACATCTAGGTAAGTGCGACGATGTTTTGGAGCTGCTTTTTTGCTGTTTCTGTTTTGCTTTAGTTCCAGCCTGTGGATGGGAGCGGGTTTGTCCCAAGTACAGGTATGACTGCTTTTGCTTTGGAATAGTGATGGCAGTTAGGCATCTGGAAAAGAGTAGTGCTTTGTGTCTCCAGTACCAATCTGTGCTGGTTATTGGCCTGCCAAGGGGAGCTCGCTTCAAACCAAACTTACAGAAAAGAAATTATGTAGACCTCTGTTCTGATCAAAATTCAGTGGTGCTTTATACTTTGCTTCTTTTCTATGTAATTTATGAGCAGTGACTAAATGGTTGATGTGATATTAGATAAACTGGCTTGATATAGGCTGCCTGAAATCTTAGTTTATATTCATGTATACAGTGTCTACTTCTTGAGTAACATGCTTATAATCTTTACTCTGTATTTATTGAACCTTTATGAACAGGAGTCCTGGTATAAAAGGAAATGCACCTCTTCTTTTTTTTTCTTTTTTTTTTTAGTCTTCTGTGGAATGCAAGTTTTGTTGAAATTTGTGGTTTTGACTTGAAAATGACTTCTTAATGTCTAAGATGAAGATTCTTAATGAAATAGTGTGCACTTCAGTCATAAAAATCTGTAATTTTGTAGCTCAAGCATGTACTGAGTAACCTTTAATTTAGAATAAGTGAATTGTCGTTTAAAGAAAAATGAGTTGCTGGTACAGCTGCCTCAGACAGCATGGGTATGCAAGTGGGGGCTCCTTAGCTCAGTCCTGTAGTTTGGACTTCTGGGAGCTGCCCTGCTGGTTTAATTATTTCTCCCACTGCCTCAAAGGAAGACCCCTTTCCTACAGCCTGTGGGAAAGTAGGAAGCTGCTGCTCTCTGAAAGAGAGTTTTAGTTTCTCTGGTTTGTGACAAGGCTAGCCTGGTAGGCTTGGAGAAAGCTTTTGCAGGTCAGGTCCCTCGAGAACTAGAGCTGGAGGATGAGTTGCTTAGAACATAAGGTATTGCGCTGCTGGGCCTGTCTGGAGCTAAAGGTGCAAATCACATACTAGGGGTGAAAATGTGTTTTTGCAGACTTCACATGTGTTCTGCGTTAGGCAGAACTTGATACAGTTTGGGATTTGTATGTATAGTTTAAAGCTTTCAAATAAGATTTAATTATCTGAGTCCTGCAGGAGGGCTTGCCTTCTCTTACCCGTTGCCCTGAAAGATGATTTGATAGTTCACACACTGTAAGCTTTGGTTGTCTCTCTCTTGCTGTTTGAAAAAACCTAGCCAAATAAACTTTTTTCCTGAGCCTAGAATTTCGCCTAAAATTATAAAATTGATAAGAAAAAAAAAAAGTGAAAGACCTCCAATCTCCATGCCCCCACACCTTTTGCCCTCATGATTGCTCGTGCCACAGAAATCCAAGGTGATTTGTTTATAAATCACAGTATTATCCAGAAAGAAGACATGGGCAACTGCATGTGTAGCTGCTCTGTTCCTCTTTGGGTTTCCTCACTCGGTATTAACATAACCTAGATGTTCCTGATCTTTAAAGATTTCTCCCTGTAACTTATCCTGTTGTGCTGATTTTAATGCTTATAGCTTATACATGCTGAATATTTAGCTTTACCATTGAGTCATGAGCGCTAAACTGTGGAGACATTGCTAAGCAGGTAGCCAGTTAAGGGGAGATGAGAGAAGTTCGTTGGGGTGAGGAGAATATGTATGGGTCCTGCCTGGAGGCAGATTATGGTGAGGAAAAAAAGTCACTTTTACCTGGCAGGGAGCTCTGTGGAGGGGTGTGCTGCAGGATGCAGGGAGTCTGGGTCCATCTCGGAGGAAAAGCGGCCATAATGTGCTTGAAACCGCTTTTTGCTCTTCCTTTTTCTACTCTCCTTTAATTCCCATGCAAAACCTTAATAACACTTGGCTTCTGAGAATGTATGAGCAGCAAATCACTGTTAGTAGCGAACTCCCTCAGGAGAGGTCTGTTCATACCTAACTGGCTCCAAACTGTGGGTGAAGCGAATTTGTCACGGGGCACTGGCTGCAGGTGCAGTAATGGTCCGTTCTCTCAATGCATCCTTCGATTAAGCCTAAACGAATTTCAGCTGATACGCTGAAAAAAAAGGCAAAGAACGAAAGAATTCTTCCTAAGAGAAAGCACCACAGAACAGTCCCCCGCCACCACTTCTTACGTTACATAACCATGTTTGCAAAAAGGCAAATAAAAGTTTTGTTCTCATAAATAACAGTATCAAGCAGAAAGGCATAAGCAACCTTAAATATAGCTGTTACTTCCTGCAATAGTTACTTCATATGCACAGTCATAAACATGTAAATGCTGAAAGAAAACTGAGTGGTGCTGCTACAGATATTCAGCATTTGAATGAAGCAATCTTAAAAACTCTGTGCTTACCCTGCACTCCCTTGATACTACAACCTCTACAGTATCTTACTGGTCTCTGGCCCGTCTGGAGTGTGCCTGCGTCATAAGACATGTATTTTGGCCCAAGGTGGTTTTACTTCACCAGCTCTCTGCATCAGTAACATACTAAAGCCATTTATGATTCTCTCATCCCTGTGGATACATAAGGGTTTTCTTCCCAAAAGACGGCAAGAAATGCAGGGACATGGGACACTTGGCCTAAAGGTATGCTCTGAAGACAAGGAACTACCCTGCAAGCAGTCACAGCCAGCTGATGTGTGTCATTTAGTTCTCTTTAATCTGCTTTTGAGTAGTTGTTGTTGTTGTGTTCTAATACTGAAAGACATATCAGGAGGGAGTTGGAATATATGGGCCTTGCTTTTATTCTCATGTACTCCAAGCCTCTTGACAGCAGGAAAAAAAGAGAAGATGAATTGGCAGTGGCAGTCAAGTACCTAGACCTGGTGTGAACTGAAGTGGATGAGACAGTAGCCGAGTCCTCTGCGATTGTTCCCCTTGTGCTGTGTGGACACATCAAATCAGACAAAACTCAGCAGCAGTGAGTGCTTGACGGCCTTGGTTTGCTTCAGGCAACCTTAGAGTAGTAGCTGTTATGTGCACTTGTGTGCAGCATTTCAAATTCCCAGTTCAAACCCCTTATCCATGCTGCAGTCTGTGATGAGATAATAAAATATTTTGCTTTGCTGCTCATAGTTAAAAAAATCAAGGTAGAGGGTTGGAAAAATAGATAAAGCTTCTGATGAGATGTAGTGAGAATTTACTTGCTCTTCCAGATGGTATTTGGAAAGGCACGAAATGCCACAGATTAGTAGCTTAAATTGAGTAACAAAATAAGTGCAAGTTATTTTACATCTGCTTTAGTATCTTATTTGAAAGTGTTTGTGGGTTAATAACAAATAATAATTGTTATAATTAGGACTAAGTTATTGGTAATAATGGAAGTTTAGAAGGCTATTGAAGAAAGTGAGTGGAAACAATTTATCAACTGAACTCAGTAGCAGTATTTATTAGCTGATGAATATTAATGAATTATCAATTAACTAGTTGTTACCTGATATAAATTATTCATAACTCTAGCTGAAATATGAGTTTCTGAGTAGGAACATCTTTTTGGCCAGTCCAGAAAAGTCTAAACAACAAGCAGCTTTTAATCCTGTTGCCTCCAGCAGTACTAACAGCTGAGTAGGGTCTGTATGCTCTCTGTGTTTTTTGTTCATGCAAGCTGCAGAACTTTGCTGGTTTCATTGAGTAATACAGTTTCCCTGAGAGTATAGAAATGACCTCAAGGAATTAAAGAACAGGTCTGGCAGTGACAGGTTCCTGGGGGAGCTGCAAGTGGAGTGAGAGTGGTGGCACTTCACTGGGACATGGTTTCTGGCAGCCTGGAATTAAAAGACTGCTTGAAGTCAAGGTAATGTTCTCATCTAATAATTTTAATGCACTGGCCTTCTATAAAAATGTTTAATTTCTCTTTGAACCTGTGTAAAATTTTGGTATTTATATAATCATGTAATAATGGCTCTTAAATTTTTACTGTATATTACATGGGAAATTGTTGCTATTCTTTGTTTTGAACCTATTACCTCATGATGTCTCTTGATGATTTTTAGACCTTCTCCTGTAACAAAAAGCCTATATTAATTTTATATTAATTTTTAATACCATTTTTAATTCTAAATGTATATAGTGTCATCCCTCTTGCTAGATTGTATTCTAGGCTGAAAAGATGTAGGTGATCCAGTTGTTGAAGGCATATTGTGCTTCTGGTTACATTCCTCCTTTCTAGTTCTATGGTATATTTTTGGAGATCTGGGGAGAGGCCAAACCTGCAAGGAACATTCAAAAGTCAGGGTCACTTTGGATTTATACAGAAATCTTCTGGTTTGTTCTCTGTCTCTTCTTGCTTAGCAATTTCTAGCATTTTGTCTGCCTCTGACTTGCACTGATTACTGATTGAATATTTTAATAGAACTCTCTCTTTTAATTCTGAAATCTCTTTCCTGAGAAGTAATAGTTTATTCAGACCCTATTGTTGTGAATATGAAGTTAAGATTGCTTTTTGTAATGTGCATCACTTTACATTGCTTCAATCTTAACTTCATCTGCCATTTTTACTGCCCATACACTCTGTATCATGAAATCTGTCTGCAGCTCTTTACAGTTAGCTTTTAGCACTTCATTCATTCATTCATTTATTTATTTATTTATTTAAATCCTGAATAGTTCGAATTTTTACCTCTAAGTTTATATCTCTCTCAATCAATTTGGAAAATGTGTAACAGCCAATTGCCACCTGGTAGCTCCTTGCCTCCTGTCCTAGGAGAAAGCAGCACTCGCTGACATGGATCAACACACTTCTGGTGTACAGTCAGATTCTGAAGCCATATTGCAAGGCAAGAGGGATGCTGCTGGTTTGTTCTGCTTTGGATCAGGGCTGGTTTGCCTTTATGAAAGTGTGACCGAACAGCTGGGGTGGTTAAGAAAGTGGAGACAAATTACTAGCGGACCAAGCACACTGGCAAGTGTTTTCCAGGTACTTATCTGGAAGCATCTGGTGAAATCTCTATGTGGCTTTCTCAGCTGCCGGGACAGGGGGGCAGCTCCAGCTCCATCTGAGGGTCTCTTCTGCCTCAACGCCAGCTCTTAACTGCAAAGAAAATGGTAGAAGCCCATCCTTAAAGGCTTTCCTAGCACTTGATTAAAGGAGATAAATAAGGATTATTTGTCCATTTCTGTGTTGCAAAAGAGAGTACAATTTGAAGGCAACCAGAGAAGCTAGCAAATGTCAGGTTGAACACAGGGAGGCAACTTGTCATGTTTTTCCAGATGATAATAAAATTTTACGTGAATTCCAGGGGCAATTTTCTGAAAGAGATGACTCTCAAAGGACTATAAAATAAAGCAGCACCATTTCTAAATTGGGAATATTGGAACAGCAACTTGATTTGTTGTCTGCAAAAATCTTTCTGGAATATAGTATGCCATTATTTTAAACTTTCCTATAACTAGTTTTGCTTATTTCAGAGACAGGATTGATCTTTCACCTGACGTGATGTAGTCATTCATACCAAAATACATGGGATGGCTACCAGTGCTATTGAATCTATGCCTGTATAGATATTTTAACTTACAAGTACCTTACACTTTTTTACATCTATATCTGAAGATCAAGCACAGATGGGCTAAAAGATGAGTAGTATCCTTGCTATTTCCTTGAGTGTGAAAGGCAGGAAGCACTTGAGCTCTGAACAGAAAGTTATCCTGGTAATACACTGCTCACCAGAAAACTGTATATTTTTTGCCCTTGTCAATCTTTTGGTTTTTTGGTGTGTTTTTTAAAGACTGACTTTAAGTGTTAGCAAATATTGCTCCACATCTGTAGGTTTGAGAAAAGCAAACATGCTTTTTAAAAACCAGAGTAATTCCACACCAAAGAAAGTGACTTGCTGTGATGGTGCAGTTTGTCTTTTTTTTCCCCCCATGAGGACTTGTTTTAAACTGTTTGGCATATGCATGTCTATATTTAATGTTTTTTCACTCCAGAAAGCCATTAAGAAGACTTGCTGTCAAATTGTAAAGAGGGAAAAAAAAGAACAGAATTAGAATATCACCTACTATCAGGATGGGCTTAGGGCAGGGAGAGGTAATGGTTAGAAGACTGTGCCATGCTTGATCCCAGGGCTCAGCCTTGGTTCCTTACAAGTGTATATGCAGACTCCTCTAGAGCTGGATCCTGAGACACGAGCCTTGATTTATTCCAGATGCTGAAATGAGCAGGGAAGTTGCTACATCTGAGTAACATACGCATAATATCACACAGTGTATTGCTGTTGCTGGTGGGGTAAAGTGTGTAGCATTGCCTGACCTAAAGGAAACCTTGCACTGGGTGAAGTGCTACTCTGCTTCTCTGTCATGCTACTTAGTTAACGCATCAGTCCATGACTACATGAGTCACCATTTTTTAGGGCTCAGATTATTCAAGTTGGAGGGAGCAATCAAAATGAGGCATCTCCAAGCTCTTTGAGGTCGAAGACTGTGTCCAGTGGTCTTCCAGGTTCATCATGGAATCTCATCTGATACGTGACTATTTTTTTAATATTTTTTTAATGTGGTAATGATCCCATCAACTTATCTGAAAAACTTGTTCATCTCATATCTGTATCTGTAGCTCCACCCTTTGTTCATCTTGGGCAGCACTTGTTGCAAGAGGCCAGCTATAGCTATAAGGATAAGTTAAATGAAATACACCTGTTCTCCAATGAGTCCTGTGATTGAAAGTTCTATGTGTGCAGCTAGTCACAGCTGTTTCTGCCTAGAGTTTTGTAGATGTGGCAGCATTTGGTATTCAGTGCCTTCCTTGGGGTCACATGATGCAGTTGAGTTCACTTGTGTACTGAAGTGATGGGGATGGAGTGAGAATCTTAGCAGCACTGAAGACTTTTGCTGGTTACTTTATATCAGCATCAAGCTTCAGTGCACCTTGCTCCAGCCGTGGATTACTTATTTCCAAACTACTTTTTATGCTCTGGTGCAATAGAGGGTCAATCTTTTAGTTTTTAAAGTTAATTCAAAAGTTTATGAGAAGGAAATCAAGTAAGTGAGGCAAGAATGAAATAAGATGGGTGACATTTTGAACTGACAATTAACTCTGCAGAGACATAGTGGCCTAGCTGACATTTTCTTACAGTGCTATCTGGGAGACCTGCCAGTGTGGAATTATATTAGTCAATCTGTGAGCTGACAAGATACGTGGTCTGGTGTTTGCAGGAGAGAACAGGATTTAGATGGCAGATAGAAGTCTGTATCACCTAATTCCAATGTGAATCGGAAGATAAATTGAAGGCCTTTCATAAAGACCAACTGGTTTTCTACCAGCTATCACAGGAATTATTGTCATAAGCTTTACAGAAGAGATGATGCCGTTGTGAGTATTTCCTACCATATAGTAATCAAACAATTAACACCAACTGGTTTTAAGAGTCTGATCCCAGAAACATTATAAATAAATAAATACTGAAGCAACAGAGGTATTTGGTGTGCATAGAGAACAAAGAACGTGGTCCTTGCCTAGTTAGAAATGAATATTTCTATGACAACACTGTCTAAGAATATAAAAATTCCAGAAGCATAAAGTAAAAATTATGAGATCTGAAAATAATAGAACCTGGAGAGCCATCAAATCTCTCAGCAATTTTGCATTGCACACAGTAAGAGCAAAGTGGTACAAATACTGACCCAGTGCAAGTGCTCAATGAGAGAAATTGCTAGGGAAAAACTGGTTCTTGGTGGAGTCATGTCCTTTTTAGGATAATAAAAATCACTGCAGCTTCAAAACATGAACTGAAATTGCAGTGAGAGTTAAGGGTGGTGCAGATTAGTAGGGAAGCTTCAATGACTGAAATCTCTGTATTTCTGTGGTTACTATTCCAAAGCTTGGAACAAGGAATATGCTATTTCAGGTAATTTTTAATTTACCTCATGAAATAGTCTCATACTTTATTTTCCCAACCATGAGCATATTACTTTTTCAAATATATATTTTTGAATCTCTCAGCAGACGGATAGGTAGAAATGGGAAAAACTGTTTTTATTGAGGCTTGTACTGCCTTACCCTCCCTGCAATACAAACCACTCTGAAGGTACTGTGAAGAATGAGAAAGTTGAGTGAGGTCTGACAGCATTCAATACTCTGTAGGCAACAGGGTCCCTTGGGTTTGAGTGCTGTGAGTTTCTGTAAAGAGGATTTTGCAAAAGGATTCTTACATTTGAAACTCTTAGAAAAATGTAAAATGTAAGTTAGGGAAATGGCAGGTTAGAATGAGTTTAATGGCAGATAGCTATGGATGTACAGACATGGAAATAGGATGGAAAGTGGATTTTGTTAGCAGAAATAAATAACTGTGTTGTTTTCATTCTTCTTTTACTGCTCTTCGTGGAATAACCTGACTTTTCTCTCTTTGTATTCTGAGAATAGAAACGTTACAGGTTTTGGCTTTGAGAAATTAGTTTTTGATACTGCTTTGTGTGTATAAAATGTTGTTTCTCTTCCTGTGAGATTGTCTTTGATTTCATAAAGAATAGTGATTTATTTGTGTCCTCCTGTTGATTTATTTCTTAGGAGGGGAAAAAAGAAGTTAAAGTAGATAGTTCATGTTTGCTAGTGAGTCACAATTGCAGAAACAGTCAAGGTTAGGAAGGACTTCTGGGGTTTGCCAGTGTGGGTTTTAGTTATCTCCTGGAATAGAGGCTCCACAACCTCTCTGGGAAGCCTGTTCCAGTGTTTATCACCCTTACAGTAAAAAAGTTTGGTGTGTTGTTTTTCTCATGTTCAAATGAGATTTCCTGTGTTTCTATTTGTGTCCATTGGATCTTATATTGTCACTGGATACCACTAAGAGGAGTCTGGCTTTGTCTTATTTACCAATGTCCCCCATGCTTCAATCACGTACACACACACAATATCTCCCCTAAACGTTCACCATGCTAAGCAATCCCATCTCTCTCAGCATATTCAGATGCTCCAATACCTTAATCATTTCTGTGGCCCTTTGCTGGACACACACTGGTATGTCTACATCTGTTCTGAATGACAGCTTAAAAAGCAGTCTTTAGTTTGTGAAAAGAATGACAAATACAGAGGTCTAGAGATAGTCTTTGCATGTACTAAACCCAGAGCTGTCAGATATTCAGATGTCCAGAACTGGAATTTGAGGGAATACATCAGTAAATCATTATAAATTGGTAAATCACTGCCTTTCTCTACATCCACTGCACAGAAGGAATTTTGTTGTGCCTTTTCAGTAATATTGTTCCTGTGTGGTACCTGATAAATTGCTCAAGGGAGGGAGAAGGGATTAAAAAGAATAAAAACCTGGCCCCAAACTGTATTTTTTTTTATTAATGTCTTACCTTAATTATATGTTACAGCAGTACTAAACAAGTGGTACAGAGTCTTTGCTCTAATATTTTCAGAATTTAAAAGTTGGACTACTAGAGCTAAATAGCTGATAATATGTTCATTTGAGAAAAGTCGTATTACTCCCTGGGCACGTGATCTATAGTAATATTGAAACAGTCTAACTGAAGATTGGATTCTGAAAAGTGTGCAGCTTCCAGTGATTGCTGTAAACAACACCATTTTAAAAAAGGCAGTTTTTTGGACGTATGGAAATGAAAGCTAAGCTTTATAGAAAATCTATTCTGGATGACTATTATTTGGAGAAAAAAAACCCGCTGGTAGTGATTTCATATTAAATAAACAATATAAGCAAAATATAAATATTTGTATAACATTTGAACACAAAATTCCTTTGAATTTCTCTGAGAGATGAAGGAAAGTCGGGAGGTGCTGTTTTATAATAGGAGAGTAAATAGATGCCAGCAAGACTGGCTCTCCAGCAGGAAAGCAGGAGTGGGAACTGGCCTGAGGAGCATAATGTGGCATGTGGGGTTTTCATAGGCTTGCTTTAAAGCAAGGTGAGGAAAAGAAACATTGAGATTTATGGCCCAAGAGAACCTTATCCTTGCAGTGCACACACTGCAAGGTATGAAAGATTATTTGTGCATTTCCAAGCTACAAAAATAGTTATGGTTCTCAGGGTTAGAGAAATCTCTGTGCTATAGCTCGGGATGGGACTACTGTTGTCATTGATGCTGAGATGTTTATCAGCACATTGAGGGTTTTTTTCCCTTGAGGTACCCCAGTACCCATGAATTTAGACTGTCTTGAAAATCCTTTTGCAAAGTGCGCTCCAAATGTGATGTCAGGTTCCCCGAGACATAAAGCTCCCTCTTTCTCAAGGTACCTTCCTGTCACTCCTCAAAGGGTTTGTTGGTCTGAATATCTTTTTTTTTTTTTTTTGCCATACATCTGCCCATGCAATACAGAATCGGTTTCTCAAACTTCTGATCCACCCAGGGAACCAAGACAGTGCGTGGGCATCTCCTCCCACACTGAAAAGTATATCCAGAAAATTATTTGAGGGGGAAGAAATAGCTGGGGGAGGTATAACTTGTCTTGAGCTGATTAGCTGGAGAGGAGCCAGCCAAAGTCCAGGAGGAGCAGGCTTTGCTGTAATGTTTGCAGACAGCTTGAAGGCAGCATAAAGAGGAGGTTGTTAACCTGAGGAAAAGTACCAATATTTTGATGATGGGCATAGGACTAATTTAGACTGATACAATAGGCCTTCAGCAAAAGAATTGGCTCTAATCTATTGCTGGGAATAAAAAAGAAAAAGTACCCCCAGGCTAGAGCTCTCAATTTTTATGGTAAATCCCCACTTTTACAGAAGTTGCAGGTGCTTATATTTCTTGAATACATTTCAGTGGCTTGCAGTCTCTTATAGGAAAGAGGGCAGAGAACTAATGGTGGGAGCAGCTACTCGTGTTATTCAATCTTATTTCTTTCCAGAAAATGAAAGCACTGTGCCTGAATAGAAAGCATAAAACAGCAGGAGAGAGAATGAAATGGTGGGAAAGTCAAAGGTCCAAGACTTCTGTTTTCTTCCTCGAACGCAGTGCTAAACGAAAAAATTTCACACCAGGAATTCCTTGAAGCTTACTATGTTTTGTTTGTTTTTATGTGGAGCATTTTACACTTCTGGATTTGCTTGCTCCCTCTAGCACACAGGCATATCTGCTTAAATTGTTCTCTTTCTGGAGGATTTTAGTTCAGTTTGTAAGAGCATTTCCACTGAAAGTTTTGGGCTTTCTGTAACACAGAGGTTAAGTAGTAATGTCACTCTCAAGAAAAGTTTCATGTTCTTCAATTTTAGTCACTTATAGGAAGATATTTTCACCGTCAAAATGATACAGAAAATTAAGTAGCGTGCAAGACACATATAAGATGTTTTGGACATGTATTGCAATACAATTTTTTCCCCATGAATTCTTGTCACCTTCTTTAATCAAGTGGCTTTTGCATGTTTCAGGAAGGTTTTCTTTGAGCAAGGTTTCATTGTACATTGGCCATTCCTTGGAATTCTTTTGATGCTGAAATTTCTCTGTGTCCTACTATCTGAATTAGTTAAAGACAGAAAAGTCTTCAAATTAAATGACTGGCAGCCAGCTGTGGGGACAACTAACAGGATTTCAGGCCAGGCCCACTGAACGCAGTGGGTTAGCTACGGTGGCTTCGAGTCAAGTTGTGATCATCATAACTTGTAGGTACTTTTAACGATGGCAATAAAACAAGTCCTGCGTGAAGATCATTACCTTGATATTCTCTGTGGGCTTTCCTTTTGCCTCCTATTGTTGGTACTCATAGATGGTTTTGAAGGAATAAGAGGATGTGAAAGAGGTGTGGTTTTTTACTGCCTTTTGGTGAACTCATCACATTGGAGATTTGGCTTTAATGATGTGCTATTTTTGACATTCTTCCAAACATGGTAACTTTCTGCCTTGTGAAGTCCTGCATACGTACCACATAATTTCTTTACTGAGAGCCTTGTTTGCCATCTACGCTGGTAACTAGGTATTAGACAGTCATTTTGCAGCTATATGAAAGCTAAATCAGTTACTGTGGGTGATTTCGTAGAGGGAATATTTCACTTCTGTTTAGATACATGGAGATGATTTCTGATTAGCTGACAGGTCTTCATTTTTGTACTTTAGGAAGATATTGTTCAGGTCCAAAATAGAGTAGATGCTTATTGTTACAGTTAAACTTAAAATGCAAACGTATTAAAGTTAATTTTCCCACTGGGACAACAGAACACAGTAATTGTAGGTCATAAATGTGCTTACTTTAAATGAGACAGTCAGGACGTAACAAAATCCAGCTTTTTCTTAAGCGGATGTAGGTAACTTTTACTAGATACGATTTTGCTAGCCACTCAGAAGGGAATTCTGCAGAAGAGTGTGGGTATGGAAAGTGTGTACTCCACAGCATTCTGGAGAATTTCCTGAAAATGTGTGAAATAATTGCAAATTTACCTGTTGTTTACAGATAGATTACAAAAAAGAGCCAAATACTAAATCTTGCTAAGAAAGGTGATCCTCAGGTCACATTCATTTGCTGCTCAGAAACTGTGTGTACACCCAATGTGTAACGTTGTATTTTGGGCTTTGTTTTAAAATGACTCAGAGTGGACCTTTGAGCAGTGCTCTGCTGCTTCCCCATCTCTGACATTGTTTATGCAGTGCTGATACTAGACACAGAGCGAGCTGCACTGCTTTAAAGGAGATGTCTCTTGCTGCTTTTATCCCCCGTCACCCAGCAGTTCTGCCTCGGGAGGAAGGAAAGCATCTGCTGGAGCAGCACAGCTGACACCAGGGTGTTCTGCTGCAAAGCACAGAGCGCGTCCAGATCTCACTTGCTTGGAAGTAAACAGAGCTCACTGGAATGATTCAGTACAGCTGAGATGGGAATGAAGTCCCTAATTTATCTTTCGCAAGCAGAATGACTCTAGCTTCCAAGGGCAATGCCTCTTTCTGACTTCTGCCTCATCCTGCAGTGGCAAGTCGAGAAGGAAAAACCCCATCCTTCATTATTGTTAGTTACGCTGCTCTATAAAGTGTTAAACAACCTTTTTTCTCAGCATCTGGAAAACCTTTTGCTGCCAGTGAATATGTTAAGTAATAGTTTGGCTCTCAATGAGAGGACGTCTAGGTGGAAGTAGAATAATCTAGCTTTCAACTGGGACTTGGTGGCACAATCTAAGTGGTGGAATTAAATATATTAAAACATTCAATATTTTAGACTTTTTGTTGCCTCAGGCAAACCATGAACAATGTGTTGCTACAGCAACAGGAGTCTGATGCTTTTTGGGATTCAGCTGACAATGTTTTGAATACTATTTTCAGCTAAGTGCATGTAAAATAACTGCAATTTGTAAAAGCTGTAATAACTACTTTAAATGCGTTTATGCCTGAAGAGAATTTTTTATACATATGTATTCCTTTAAACTGATCCAAGGAGTTGAGGAAATTGTTTTAAAATGCTCATTACTAACATATCTAGACTATTTCAATGGTTAAAAGGTATCTAAATAATCTTTCGGCAGTCTTCAGTTTTATTTATTCTTTGCCTAATATCATGCACTTAAAGTAATCTTCGTTCATTTTTAACTGATGATAAAAAGTACCAAAAATGAGAACTGTTAAACATCTTCCATGAAAAGTGCTTTCTAAACCTCACTTCAGTTCACACATAAGAGAATAAATTGTGTGCCTTTTGCACAGTGCAATTTGGCAGCCATTTCCACTATGGAAGCAAAACTAGGTCAAAAATACACCATCCTCATTTCTAATTGAACTATTTATTCAAACGCATTAGTTCACTGCAGAGCTGATGATCTTCCTCATGGTTTTCACACCTACAGCCTGTTGCAAATGGTGTGAATGTCTTTCAAGCTGCAATAAAATCAGCTCTTGCCAGAGAGAGTAAAAAACTTCTTTTTTAATAGTCCAAATAAACCTGTGTTTCTTCAGTGTATTCAAAGGCTTGCTTTATTTTATATTTCCACGTGACTGAGCAAGGAGTGAAGTTCAGTACTGTACGCTGTTTGCGCAAGGTCTGAGCACCTCTTAGTCCCTGAACCAGAAGATGCAGGTGCAGGTACCCAAAGGTATCGTGTGAAATCACTTTCCTTGGCAAACTTTAAGTTCTCCAGAACCTGGTTCTGCAAAGTATTGTTGAGGTCATCTTCTGGATTGTTTCAGATGGGTGCTGTGCAGTCAAAGTGGGATGGGGGATGGAAAGAGGCTGACCTTCCACAAGATGCACTGATCGTTGGTGGTATTCAGATGTGGTTAGGAGACTCTAGCACTTACATTCACAGCAGCTTTGCAAACCTGTCTTTGCTGAGATTATTAGAAGATAAGACTCCAAGTCCTCTGTGTGGATGGGTGAAAGCAGAGTTCTGCTCTGCAATCAGGATAGATGTTTCTATATGAGCATCGTTTCAACTTCGAAAGTTATGGTGTTCTACAGATGTGGGTGCTCAAGTTTGATTTTTCTCTTGCTGCTTCCGTGAGTCCACCTGTCAGAAAAGCAAGTAGTATTCAGATGTTGCAGGTACAAAAATGCCTGGCTACCCATGACAGCCGTACTGAAGCTTCACAGAGTCCAAAACAGATTAAAGTCTTGTTATTTGACTTATTTTATATACTTACCTTGGGCTGAAAGTAAAGTGGAGCTTACTACAGCCTATTTTAATGTTAGGTTGGTCTTGCTGGAGTCATATCATTGTTGAAGACCATAACTATAGAAATTGCACAAATCACTTCTTTAACGCATGAGTCAGGGGGGAGGAAAAAAAAAAGAAAAAGCAATTAGTGGAGAGAATAAAAGATCATGTTTCCTTGTGTGGAAACTTTATCTTCTAACAAAAGTATTCCTTGAGAAAACCTGGAAGACAAGAGTGTCTGTAGAAAGGGAATTAAAGCAAATTGATTTTATTTCTTTCTTAGGATGACTGCATGGGAGCCTTTTGGGTAAGGTATTCTCTGAGCTCCACAGTACTTTATGATGTATGTCACTGCAAGGCACTAATGTACTTCTTCAAGGAGGCTGTTGTTTAAGCTGTGGGACTAGCTCAGACTCTAAACAATCACATCTCATTCCCAAAATACGACAAAACTAAGAAGCAGCACAGCACAGCATGAGCGCTAAGTGGATATGAAGGGCCATACTTCTCTGTAAGCAGGGACAGGGTAAAATTTATCTTTTTTTTTTTTTTCCTTTTTGTGTGTCCTTCTGAAATTATTCACTGCTCCTCTGTCAGTTAACGTGCTGTCCTGGTTTTGCTGGGATAGGACCATAAAATCAATTTTCTATACAGGAAAAACTACTTTTTGAGAAGACTGCAGCACCCAATTTGTTGAGAACAAAGTTGATAAGATACTGTTTTAGTTCATGATCAGCCATGATATGTGGGCCTCTGTTAGGCATCAAGGTGTTCAGCAGCACTGAGTTAGCCAGACACTAAAGCCTGTATGAGAGAAAGCCAGGGCAGTCAACCCAAGCTGGCCAACAGAAGTATTTCATACTGTAAATGTCATGGTCATTGAAATTAGAAAGTTGGCTGTGGATGGTCTCATTTGCTCAGTGGTGCTGTCTCTGGAGGGTCTCACTCATCATTCTGCTCCAGAGGCCCACTCTCCTCTTTGTTGTGGCTGTCGTGCTTTTGCTGGAGCTGTGGTTCTCTCAGTGCCTGACACCTGGCATTCACTGTTGGGCGTGCATAGCTCGCCACCAGCACATGAATTTAGATTTGAATACTTTATACTGGTATTAAGTTTCTAATTATTATTTTATAATATCTATTTCCATTCCAAACTTTCCTTTCTTTGTTCTGCTTTCCCGTCTCAGGGTGTGAGACAGGGTGTAGTTGTGTGATAGAACAGCTGACACTTGCTCATAAGTTCAGACTGTTGCTTTGCATTGCTATGAATAATCAAAGTTGAGGTCTGCTTTTCCTTGTTCCAGATTGATGTTGAAATAATTGCATGGATGTTGATATCTATGGAAATGGGAAAAGTCAAAAGGGCCTTGTAGGTTTGTAAATCCATGTTTATTCCAAAGGTAGCCCTTCTTAATGGTGACCATTTTCTTTCCTGATCCTTGTACTGTCCTCTGACTTTTAAACAAATAAAGAACAAAGCCAAAATAAATAGTATATCTTTAAGAAAGTCATCCTTCAAAAAGACAGGCGCTTTTATTTTTTGAGGAAGGAAATGCCCAATTGAAACTTCAAAGAGATAACTGCACAGAACTGATTGACTTCCTAATGCTTGAAAACACATCAAAGACTCCTGAACATATAATCTCCATATTTTATTCATGAGCTCCTTAGAAGGAAATAAATCAGCATCAGTGAATTTTACAAACAAGACACAAAGGAGGAGCTTTTACAAGAGAAGCCTATTTTAATGAGGGATGGGGAAACCTACTATAAGAAACCATAGTAATCAATACTGATGAAGGGAGAGGAGGAAAGTGCCTGACTAGATTAGGAAGTAGTTTAGCCTTTAACCACTGAGTCTTTGTTTGCAGTCCAAGCCTGATGAACAGCAAGTCAATGTCCGTGTGATGAGTTGACTGGCAAGGCTTCAAAGTGCTTTTTTTCTACCACGGGGGCATCCACATCATAAAATGCCTGCTTTTTATGGATTTTGACTCCAGTGCTGATTGAGGTTGGAAGCTGAATTTTTCTTTCAGCCTGAAGAAGTGTGTCAATATGTCCTTGATGCAGTGCTGACATGACTTCTGACCTAAAACATTTTTGGAATGGCAGGCTGATCTTGATTGGAGAAGTAACTTGCTATCTGATGATTGGGGCTCTTCTCACACTTTGTGTGAAGTCATGCAAGTACATTATTCAGTTTGCAGAATGGAGATATTCATGCGAGCTTTGTGTAAGACACACTGAGATCTAATGAAGGCAAATGCTGTGGAAGAAATCCATTTTCTTTTGAATGGGCTGTTTCGTGTTCTGAATTTGTAGCTTGAAAACTTAGAAAATTTTCAGACTCAAGTATTGTGGAAAGGAGGTTTTTGGACAGCGTTATCAAACAGCCACCTAAACCAATCTTCTGTCTAAGACAGGATGCACTATTCCTTTTTCCCAGCAAACATGTCTAATCTGTTATAGATGCTCTTTGAGAGAAGCACTTGTCTTCCCAGTGCTGCTTAGTTCACATAGGTGTGAGGAAGAAGCTTTCTAATTTATTATGGACTGCAGCTGCCACAAGGAAATGCTTCATAACTTATCCATTATTCACTCAGATTATACCTGGACCTTCTAAAATCTGTTAGCAGAGGCAAATGTAATAAAGGGAAATAATCTGTGGGGTTTTTCATTTTTTTTTTTTTTTTCCTCAAGCTTAGATAACTATTACTCTGGGCAATTTCACTGGAGGATCTGACTACATCTCTGATTTTAGTCACTCAGTTTGGTTAGTTGACTGCACTGCCTACAGTCTTCATGTGACAAAGTGATCTGAAATGCACCTAGTGTCTTCTTTGAAGTGTGCTCTGAAGGAGCCCTGATCCCCACCTCTATCCCTAAGCTTCCAGAAAAACACTAGAGGACTGAACCAACAGGCTTTGTCAGCTAATGTAGTCAGCCAGGTTGATATGAGCAATTCCCTGGAAGAACCTGTCAGATGTCCATGCTGCCTCTTGCTCAGCAGCATTTCATAGAATCACTAAGGTTGGAAAAGACCTCTAAGATGAAGTCCAAATACCAAACCAACACTACCATGACCACTAAACCATGTCCTGAAGTGCTGTGTCTACACATCTTTTGAACATCTCCAGGGATGGTGACTCCACCACTTCCCTGGTCAGCCTGTTCCAATGCTTTGCCACTCTTTCAGTAGAGAAAGTTTTCCTAATATCCAATCTAAGCCTCCCCTGGCATAACTTAAAAAACATTTCCTGTCATCTTATTGCTAGTTACTTGGTAGAATACACAAACACCCACCTCTCTACAACCTCCTTTCAGGTAGTTGTAGAGAGCACCAGCCTCATTTTCTCAAAGCTAAACCATCCCAGTTTCCTCAGTAGCTCCTTATAAGACTTGTCCTCCAGATCCCTCAGTAGCTTTTTGCCCTTCTGTGGACCTGGTCCAGCACCTCATTGTCTTCCTTGTACTGCAGCACCAAAAACTGAACACGGTAGTAAAGGTGCAGCCCCACCAGTGCCAAGTACAGGGGCACAATCCCTTCCCTACTCCTGCTGGCCATACTATTCCTGATACAGACCCGGATGCTGTTGGTGTTCTTGGCCACCTGGGCACACTGCTGGCTTATGTTCAGCCAACTGTCCACCAACACCCTCAGGTCCTTTTCTACCAGGCAACTTTTCAGCCAGTCCTCCCCAAGCCTGTGGTATTGCCCAAGTTTGTTGTGATGCAAGTTCAGGACCTGGCACTTGGCCTTGTTAAACCTCATACAGTTGGCCTTGGCCCATTGATCCAACCTGTCCAGATCCCTCTGCAAGGCCTCCTTACCCTCCAGCAGACCAACACCCCCACTCAGCCTGGTGCCATCTGCATAAGTTTGCACTCAATCCACTCATCCAGATCATTGATAAATGTATTAAGCAGGAGTGGCACCAGTACTGAGCTGTGGGGAACATCATTTGTGACCAGCTGATAACTAGAGTTAACTCTGTTCACCATAAGTCATTGGGCTTGGCCATTCATACAGTTTCTAACCCAGCAAAGAGGACACCTGTCTAAGCCATGAGCCACCAGCTTTTTTAGCAGAAAGCTGTGGGAGATGGTGTCAAAGGCTTTACTAAAGTCCAGGTAGACAACGTTCACAGCCTTTCCCTCATCCACTAGGTGGGTCATCTGGTCGTAGAAGGAGATCAATGAGGATGCTGTTATTCTTTGAAATCCTTTTTTTTCTCAATCTGTCTTTCTGGCAGAGAAACTTTAGGTCCTTTTTTTCCTATTTCATGGACTGATTTCTTTGCTTACTTTAAATACTACTTTTTTTTCCCTACTCACTCCTAGGTCTTTTCTCCTACAGCAATGTTCTACAAATATGGAAGCTAACCATTAATGTCTGCTTACTTTCATGTTCCCAAAGGAGAGTGGAAATCAAGATGAAAAAACAAGTCTTTATGCTTTGTTCTTTCCAGTTTGCTCTGCAGCACTGAGAAATTGAGATGTTAATGGACAAGGCAGCAGTCCAGATATGAGTGTAGTGCAGCAAGTACTTGCTGGAAGAATATATGATTTTATGCCTGCGTTTGTCATTTGTAGCTTAATGACTAAGGAAAGACATTACATTTTTCTGGGAGTGTAGCTGGTTGATTGAAAAACTTGACTGCATATAAAGAGATCTGGTATACACTGTTCCAGAGATGCTAACCTTTTTTTACTCTTGCTCCTCTTTCATCTTGCAAGCTTAGTTACAGTCTTTAACCCTTGGTTTTAACCCTTGGAGAATGCAATTTTTGAAGATAAGTGTCTTTCAAAAATTACTGGAATTTCTATAGCTGGCTATTCTAATTTCTCAGGAAATCTAACAATCTTTAATTGTTCATTTGTATAATGAAATAAAGCTCTTGTGGATTTCAGAGAGAGGAAGAACAGGTTAAAGCTGGAGCAGCAGATAATTGCTGAAAGGGCAGCACCTTTCTTTTCTGCAAAGAGCTCTGGATAGGAAGATGTTCAGTGAAATCTATGCCACCCATCTCTTTAGGGAGAAGTGTTGCTGTTAGTCAGGATCACCAAGTGGAATATTGGCTTATATTTTTTAAATGAAAACAAATAGTTATTCTATATTCATACAGTACTTTGAGGTAGATAAATTATTTACTCTTAAAGCCTTTTTCATTGATAGGGAATCTTTTTTGCATTACCTTAAGGTTTATTAACAAGTTCTGGTTTAAACTTTGTTGCACCTTTTGATTTTTGATTTAATGTCACAGTTGACTGGATTTGCATAGGCGTAATTTTTCAGAGGTCTTATCATCTAAAGGCTGAGTAAGGTCTCCAGACTTTGCTGGAATATTATGCAATACTCATTAGTTGTCTGATATTGCTGGTGAAAGCTCTGCCTGTAGCTTTCTCACACTTTTGTAGCACTTCAGCCTAATTCTGTTGAGCATGTGTTCACTCTACAGGGAAATAAAAACCTAGAAGGCTTTAGGCATTTGGGATTTGTTAATTTGAATTTTAGCGTGTCCATTCTTCTCCTTTATTGTCAATTTTTACCTCTACCAGCTGAGTTTGGTAAGTGAACATATGGGATAAAAACAGTGATAGACTGTCCTGTCTCTCTAAGCTTGCCTTGTGTCTATTTCCTCTAGTTCTACTTGTCTATCTTCTCATCCTTTTCAAGAGGGAGTCAATTGGCTGATGTTATTAAGTACTACATACCGCCAAATAGTAAATTTGAGAGCTGTGTCTCCGTGGTAACCTCTTACCTGAAGATGCATGCCAGCCTGGCTGTCTGAAGTGTTCATGGCTTGTTCCAGAACAGTTATAACCAATCTTGAAGTTGTCCTTTTGTCCCCTTTCCTGCAAGCAAAGCATGTTTCTGAGATGAACTGTGTGCTGTGTTCTTGAAGCTGCTTCTCCTACCCAGTGTGGTGTTCATCCCTCCAGTAAGGGTCTCGGTCAAAACACTGCACATACTGAACTGTCCCCAGTAAGATGAATGATAAACGCTTTTTAGCATGTAGAGTCCACATGGGATGTGAACCAGCACAGCAAAAGCCAGAAGAAAAATTAGTTTCATGTGTGTTGCATCCCATGTGTTTGTTCTGAAGTTACGGGATATGACTTCTGTGGGCTCATGTGGATAGGGCACATGTTGTTGAGCGCACTATGCGACTCAAAGTGGTGACGTGTCCCAAAAGCAGGTCTTTCCACTTCTGCGCTCTTCACAAGTTATTTCAAGGCTAGTCGTGTGGCATATTCCATTCCTTTGAAATATATCTTTTTGTTTACAATATGTACTTTAATTTATTCACAGTAGAAACCTGTATTGTCTAGCCTTGTGTTTTAATGATTGCCTGTCTGGATGAATAGTGAAACACTCCTGAACAAGACTCCTGAACTTATTTTGCCGTAGGAGCTTCTTCTACCCATTCTGACAGTTTGTAGGTTTTGATGAATGATTTCAGTGATAGCTGTAGAGGAAAAACTTTGTTTCTGTAGCACAGTGGATTTCAAGACGAGATCTGATCCAAAATGCATGCAGCTCTTACCCTGGGGGGTTACATGTAAAAATGAAACTCCTGCAACCAACCATTTCCCCAACAACTGGAAACTTTTGATGCAGCTTTTTCAGAGCTATTACCCAGGGTCAGAATAAGACTACTATATGGCTCTTAAAATAGCACTGCCTTTAATCAGAGAAATTGTTATTACATGGAGAAACTTCTAGGACACCTTTTAAAAAATATTTGACACAATCATTTGGCAGTCTCACTTTGCATGGAGCTGCAATGGCACATTTTGATTTTGACTTCCTAGTAATGTGCTTTTCTGCCTTGGCTCAGAACAGATCCAGCTGGTGCTGGGTAGTGAAGTAAGTGCAATATTATTCACTGGAGTATGGTGCTAGATCTGTTTCTGTGTAGGGGGTTTATGGGAATGGAATCTCTGAAATATGTGCTGGCTTGGTTCTTCCCTCGTCCCCTAAACTCACTTTCAATTAGAAGTACAAATTTTCCATCAACTGTGAAATCCTTGGTAAAATTTAAAGTGGTAAATCTGCGCAAGGAGTAAATCTACCTGGAGTGTACCTTTTAAAAGTAGTATTATAAACTAACTAGCTGAGTTTAGTATGTTTAGTATGGTAGGCTCTTAATGCTCTATTTTAGTGCTTCAAAATGTCTGCTTATCTGTGAAGAAGTCTGGCCATGGTATTAATATTTATAGTCAAGGCCCTCAAAAACCTTAGACTGCAAATCCTTTGGGGTACAGCTGATGTTATTTCCTGTAGATGTAGGAATGATGCATGTAGATGCAGATGTTGCATGCTTTGTAGTAGAATGAAGTTAGTAGTTTTACATGGCCAGATATCTACAATGCTAAGGTCGCGGGTTCGATCCCCGTTCAGTCCCCATGTGTTGCCTGATCCAGTCCAGAGGTGACGTCCCTGGCGGCGGGGAGGCTGGATTAAAATGATCTCTAAGGTCCCTTCCAGCTTAGGCCATTCTACGATTCTATCTAGAATTGGGAAATCAACCGTAAAATTCATTCCACGTTAATATCTAGATTTCAAAATAATAGTTGCAATTATATAAATTACTTTGACAGCCGTAATATATGTGGCTGCAGCCATTCCCTTTATTTTATACCAGATGCCTGCTTCCAAGAGGAAAACGCTGTAGAAGATCTTCAGGGGAGCAGATAAAATAGAGATTAATCCATTTGATCAGGTGGATGGAGAGAAGGAACATGAAGGTTGCTTGTTACTCTATAACTAAGCATTTGCAGTCATTATGGGCAATAACTACTCTTGGTTTATTTTGGTTTGAAAATGACTTTCCTCTGTACTTTAGGAAGTACTGTCAGTTTAACACATCTGATACTTGATACCAAGAAAATGACATAGACCATTGAGGACTTAATGAGATATCTTAACAATTGGAAGCACAATAATGTTGCTTTGCACAATGACTTTGAACTGTTGGAGCAATCCATGCTTTAACAGCTCTCACATTTCTATGGGGTCAAGTGTTAGGCATGTCTAAAGCTATTTTGCAGTCAGATGTTGCATGTATTGATTAATATGAGAATGACCAAGCTTTGCTTGTGTATTTAGCAGAGCACTGAGCTGGAATCAAGATAAATTACAGGACGTGGAGTCAAGGCTAGTACAACAAACTTTACAGCAGCCTGCCCACCTATAATTTGGACCCAAGGCATCCAAATTGTATTACAAAACCCAAAAAGCAGTAAAAGTCAGACATCAGCACAAATGTTGGATTTGATGCATTAATTTTGCTGTCAGACAAACTTACATTGCAATGCAGGTGGCTTGTGCAGCATTTTGTCATTGTTTTCTCACCACCAGCATGCTGAGGGAGGAGGAACTAAGATATTTCCTTTTTGCCCAGGTGGTCCCAGGCCAGTAACATTAATTCCTGCTTTTAGGCTCACATGTCTCTAGTTAGACTCCTATCTAGCAACATTCATCTTTACTCCATAAGCTATGTAAGGGAGAGTTACAACCTATCTTAAGGAAAGTCTCGGGTGGGAAGCCTCTTGAGAAGTCCTAACACAGACCTTATCTAAGCAGCATCTGGTAACTCTACCCATTAGCAGAGCTGTTGTTGCTTTGGCATGCTGACCCACCCTCTTTTAAGCAAAAGCTGACAAGAAGAAGTAATTTATAGCTATGCAAGTTGAGTTGGTCTGCTTATATGAAATAATTGCTTGCATGGAAGAGAGAAGGAAGAATGGGTTCAGGGTGTGATGGGAGAGAGCAATATTCTTCAGTAAAGCTGCCAGTGGTATACAAACTGCCAGCGATACATGAAATCCCAGCTGCTTCCTACTGACCTGTGAGTTTCAGAGGAGCTAAAGGAAGAACGGGGTCTCCTTGAGCCTTAAGTGGGGGGTTGTTAATCCTGAGGAGTGTAGAGAGGACTATGGATGCTCTGAGTGACAGACTGGTGGCCTTTAACGGAGTAACTAACTAGCAAATCCAGGCTGCTGTCTTGCTTCTAGAGGGGCTTAAGGAGAGAGGTTTCTAGCACAGTGGTTTGTGCTACAACCCAAACATGGCACTCTGACACAAGTGTAAAATATGAGTAACCAGATTTCAAAAGGGACTTCTATTATCCTCTTATAAATATGATTTTAATCTCAAGTTACATGAGAACAATTGCCGTAGAAGAGACCTGACAGTTTAGTCTGGGAAGCTCTTTACAGGGTCCTAGGGGTGGGTGTGGGGCCACCTCTGCTGATCAGAAAACAGACTGTCCTAGGGATGGGCTGGGAGAACCTGTTCTCCACAGCTGATGCAGTGACTTACATTCTGCCAACTTAGCAAGCTGAAATGGCTCAGTGCAGAGTTGGGGGAAGGTCACTACTGGCACGGAGAGTGCAGGGCCACTGCCCCAGGGCCAACCAGCACTGCGGCAGCAAGTCGGCCCAGGCTGCTTTGGAAGCAGAAGCTTAATTTTTCTTAATTTCTTATAGAGGCTTTGACTAGTTTCATACTTATACCTTCCCCAAAGGCTTCTTTCCTGCTCCTTGAATCCTAGTGGGCTCGCCTTCCTCTGTGCCGCACCACACGGCTCTGGCTGTGCTGCATTTCTGGTGCTTTGCTCTTCCTCAACATATGTGTGTCCAGCAAAACATATGAGCTAAAGATGCATGCTGGCTGGCTAAAGCCACTTGTGCAAGTCTAAAAAAAAGCATCCTTGAAACCATGAATTTCCAAAGTAGACAGTTTTGGACCTCAGAGGTTGAAGACGTGGTATGTACATGGGAGAGAAGTAGTATGGGAAGGGACAGAAGTCTGTTCCTGAGGTGATCTGCTGGAGGTGCCACATCAAAGTGGTCTCTTAGGCACACTGGAAAGTACTGGTTGGATTGGGTACCTCCCTGGTCAAGTGCACAGGAGGTGCTTTTGAAGAGGTAATGCAGCACACAGACAGCTGCTCCTGCTTATGGCCCTGAAACACATAGTTAAAGTTACTGTCTCTGTTCCTTCTGTGTGTTTTCTGCCAAACTTCAGTGATCCAGATCCCTATTCAACTGGGAATCTTGGTGGCTTATACTGTCCTGATTCATGCGAACAACAATTGCATCTGTGGTAGATTTATTGCTCCAGACAATTTGAATAGCAGTCCAGAGTGGATCAGCCACAAATAAATCATGGGCTTGAGGAAAAAATAAGTGCGTGACTGCATTTCAGAGGTTACTTGTATTGCTGTTAGAACAATCATTTACTGCCGTAGTTTCTGACTGTGTCTTTGCAGTTGTACATGTGATAGCAATTCAAACAAGATGAGCAGGTCTGACTGTCTGCTAATGGGAAGGCCTTTCTTTGTATCGGGTGTTGTCACGTCAGTGGGAATTGGTTCACTCTCTGGTACTTTAAAGGACAAGCTGGTGAGTTGCTGGTGCTGGGAGATGATAGATGACTCGGACTGCCCATATCCAGCAGCTATGGGCTGAGATGGCTGTTTGCCAAGTTGGGGCTGTAGATCTTTGCTGACCTGGGTGCAGAGACTTGGGTAATGAGAGTCTGATCTGGGAGATGGAGTCCTTGCAGCTCCCTTTGATCAGAGGTGGGATTTGTAATGGATGGTAATCCCCATCTACCTGCTGGGGTTGTGGAAGTTATCCCAAGGTTATAGGTAGTGTTGTTACCTGAGCAGGGTGCTCAACCCCCTTGAGAGCTCAAAGAGAATTGTGTGAATCAATGAGTATCACCAAAATGAGTCAGATCCTTTCAAGGTTTGGAAAGCTTTGGCTTAATTTTTGGGATTTAACAGTAGCTTTGCCCAGGTCCCTACATACAGTATCTGGTAACAGCTTGTGCCAATGCATGTGTGTCTAATTTCAACCTTTGTTTTTGTTCTGCAGCATTTTCCAATGAACATTTGACTGTTGGGTTTGAATTGGTGTTATATATGTTATTTATCCACAAATTTCTTGCACTGTGCTTTTTCTTAAAGGATGAGCAAGATTGGCTGTAGAAATGATTAAATGTAACATGTATACAAAATGTGTACATATGGGTACAAATTTAAACAACAGTCATCTGAATTAAGCAAAAAAAAAAAAAAAGGGAGAAAAAAGGTAAATGTACCTAACTAAATGTTGGAAAATCCATATTATATCACGCAAGCTCCATAATGGAGTTCTGGGTCTTCAGCCTCTCTGAGGAAGCATACACAGAAAACTAACTCTACATTTTATAGGACTGTAATATTTCTTCATTAAATTCCATTGGTATAAGGCTTATTTTTGTATCAGTATAGTAATAAAGGCATAAATGTTCTCACAAAACCACTGTCACAGGTAAACATCCTTTATTCCCTGAAAAAAGATACTGTGGTTTACTTTAATGCAGCAACATCTGTTCTTTCAGAATTAAATGAGTTCCCTGAACAATAATTAATAAAAATATTGCCACTAAATACAGGTGGCATGTTCTTTATAATAAGTATAAAGCACAGTACAGAATATAGTAAGTGCTCTAGTCTGCTTTCCCCTCTACCCAGCCTTCCCCAATGGGTCTCTTAGCAAAGAATTTTGCTAGGTAGTTTAGTTATTGGTCTGAATGCTTAAGCACTGGTAGTTTGTTTCACTGGGAAGAGTTGATGTGTTCCTGATGGCAGTAACTGTAGAAAGAATTCTGGTTGTTCTGATTGTGCGATACTAATGGAGTTAATAGTCTGAAAGCATTATACTAAGGTGCTTCAGAGCCTGAGAGTGCAAAAGAAGCCCTAATGGAGTGGGTTTTATGATGCTGTTCCCCAGCAGAGTTCACTAGTTGTGAGAGCACATCACTGACCTTTCGTTCATCAGCATGCAGCAGTTCCTCATTTTATAGAGTGGGTTTTGAAAGCTGCAAATAAAATGAAATTCCTTGAAATATGACGGGAAGGGAATGGTGAGTGTACTCACTTGATATATCATTATTTATTATATTTTTTAAATTCTAAATATATTAAACTGCACTGTGCTTCTGTTGGACATCGAATGGCAGGGTGTTCTTATGTTCGGTAACCATTTTTACCCTAACTTTGCTCCTGGTCATTTGCTGCAAAGAAGTTTACCATCTTGTGTAACAGCTAAACAGGACAAGTTAACATGCTGATGGTAGAATTATCAATGTCATAGGAAATGTAAGTTTTCTGTAAACAATTGAATAGTATATCCATGTTATATACTGATATTGGAATATATTATCCTCTGTTGGCAGCTAAGGAGAATTAAAAGTTGATCATTATCATTTTTCTGTTGTTTTTTTTTCTTTTGCCTTGTTTTGTTTTCTGTATGGACTTATGCTATTAAAGAGAAAGGAAAGACTGGGTAGTTGACTTAATGTCCCCCCCTTTTTTTAAATTTCTCTATAACTTCAGTGATAATTTGTCCAGTACAAATCACTTGATCTAAAACTGACAGTGTCGGTATGCAGGCAAATTTTGGAAAGAGCGTGCTGGGATTTAGCTTCCCTAGAAGCATGCCTCTTCATTGAAAGGGAAACAAGTGGTTAAATTTGATGCTGGTGGGAAGCTTTTATGTTCCATTATGTAGGAAAACCACTTTCAAACAGTTCAAGCTTCACAACTGCTAACAATGCAGACTGTTAAAGGGATAGCAATCAGCCTACGCACCAGACACACAGATTGGGTTCTTGCTGCTTGTCATGTAACCAGAGATAAAAGTATTTTCCAGTGACTCTGATAAAGTAAATGCTGTCATAATGATTCTAAGCGAGCCTCATCCAGATGTTGCAGACTTCTTGCTGTGGTATTTATTCATAAATCTAGTTAAAATATAATCAGAGAAAACATGCCTCAATTATAACCATCAAAACTCTGTGACAATGTTCATGCAAATGCAATAATGATTCTAATGTGTTGACACAAAATTTGTGCAGTAGGTTAATGGTATATCTGAGCCTGCTGATTAGAGCTCACCAATTAATACAAAACTAACCTCTTCAAAGTGAAAGGGGAAATGTAAGTTCCTCCGTGCATGAAGTATTCAATTATGCCCTTTTTGTGTGTACGTGTATGACTGCTGGGACTTCTGTAATACTTAATATATATGAAAGTCTTCATGAATTTTAACTTGTACATGCATTCATAACTTACTCCTCTTACTTATCCAACACAACTGCTGTTACCTGATCATGGTGCATAATGCCATTTCATTCAAGAGCTTGATTGTGCAATATAAGTAGAGAAGATGAAGATGAAATGGAGAACAAAAGGTTGCATAAACAAGGATAACACCACCCTTCTTTCAAACATTTGACTGTGCAGCCATAGCAGCCTGCTTTTCATTTCCCTACGGCAAGCTGTATTATAAGAAGGAAAAAAATACATTAATACTGCTCTTCCTTCTAAATAATCTGCTTCCCCTCTGTAGGAATACTGCTGAGTTACCCCTGAGAGAGGATGGTTCTGAGCTGATGAATCTGTTAAGATGTGAAGATTTCAAATGATCTGTGAATGCCAGAAAGGAACAACTTAGCTTGGAAATTATATAGGTATATTGTCAGGTGTAATTTGTAAGCAGAAAGAGCACAGGGAAAAACTCTTGAAGTTTAGGCTCATTATATCTGGATGAGCTTTTTGGGATCTGAGGTACCGCAACAAAGCACAAGAATCAACAGGTAAAGGTGTGACTGGCCAAATGTATCTTAGCAAGTTCAGGAGCATTTTAGGTAGCTGGATGGAAGAAAGCTAAACACACTTGATTATTTGACATGCAGTAGCTTGTTGCTCCACGGTACCTTGTTTGTGAGTCTGAGCCCATGGTGAGAGAAGCTAAGATTCCTGCTAAAAATTTGTAGCAAGCTTGATAGAAACAAATTCTCACGCTGCAGGATATAGAAACCACAGAGTTGAGGCTTGTAAATTGTAAATTGATTCTCTAAGCCACAGCTGTGCAAGCCCAATGGCTTTATCTTTCAACTGTGTACTGTTGGAAACAGTTCCCTGGGATTCAGGTATGCTCTGACTGCTTTACTGTGTACCAGACACCTTTCCTGTCCATCTCTGACCACTGGCAGGCACTTCCTCTTCTCCTGTCACTGTCAAATTGGCCTCTGCAGCTTCTGGGTTGTCACAGCGAGCTACTGTTTTTCGTACTGTGGAGCAAGGTGCAGAAGAGGTGTGCAACTGTTACACTAATACCTGGGTCTGAAGATTTTTACATCCTGTCTTGATGCTAGCCAGGTGTCAGAAAATTCTCTTCAATTCAGGTTAGGTGAAGGTGAAACTGGAAATAAAAGAAGATAAAACATCCCAAAAGAAACCCAGCTTAAAAACTAGATCCAAGTTACTAATCCCTGCAGAAATTATAGGTAAAGGAATGAAAGAAAACCACACTTGATATAAATTCATTGATCTACAAAGTATTTCTCTTTGTATGTGGAAGAATTCCTTTAGACTCTTTCCTCATGAGAGATTGTGTCCTGCATGCCCTACATCTCAGACTTGCTTTATGCAGAGGGCTCCTGGAAGAGGACCCTAGCTCTTACACCTGGTGAGTTGTAGTCCTCCAGGGGGTCCTTTCAGTCATTCTATTCCGCCCCCCCCCAAAAAAAATGCATTTATCTTTGAGTTATTCAGGGAATATGCTTTTAGGTTCTGCTGGTAAAAAGATCTCTCACTTCTTTGAAGATGTAGGTGCTGCTTTTGCAGACTGGATGACATTTCTTGTCCTGGACTGACCTAGGGGTCATTCCTTAACTCAGAGAGTTATTTTCATCCCGCTCACTCCCACGGTGAGCCAATTTGTATGCTTCAGTGTGAAGTGTCTGCATCCACTAAGCCTGTCTTGTTTCATGCGTAAGCTGATGTAAAATATATGTAGCGCCCTTTTTTTTTTTTTTTTTTCTTTTGGGAGTGGATGCTTTGGCTGAAAAATAGGTTTGGAGTGATTGACTCTTCAAATCAGTCTTGGGTACTGTAACACACAGAATTGAGCTGCATAGCTTTCTCTGTCCTTGCAAACCGTGCTGTGAGGCAGGAAAGTGCTATTCTCCTTATTGTATCCAGCAAAACGGGGTGTGAAGAGGCTTAAAAGGAGATTCCTCCAAGGATTTCAACAGTTAGTATTGCTTAAGTGCTTCTCTGTGGCTAAATCGCTGTGCAGGCCACAAGGCTCTTACTGAATCCTGCCCAAACTGCCTTTGCATCTTAAGTCCCCTGTGTTCTCCCAACTGTCCTTGTCCCACCGGAGCACAGGAGATGAGCAGCCATCCTCAGCTTGACATCCCTGCCTAGGCGTTTCTCTGCCTGTTTTGAGGATCTGAGAAGAGACTGAAAGGTGATGTGGAGAAGCTTATGTTCAGTAGCTGTGGAACAGCAGTGCAGAGGCCTGCCGCCTAGGCAGTGTATTTGGGATGTGGAGAGGTTTGATGCCCAGCTTTGCTTAAAAGATTCAAAAACTTTAAGCATTTCAAGTTTCCCAGCAGAATAAGAAATAGCCTGGCAGCTAAGACATTTTATGGTGAGACTAGATTGTCCTTTCTCAGAAAAATAGGGCAGGAATTACTGGGCCAGGGTGGAGTGAACTTGCTGGTTGGTAGAGTCAGCTTGGCAGAGAAGGGTCAAATCCCTGCTCCACAGTTATGTGTTCTCTGTTGGACTGTCGTTCTGTCCAAAAGGCACTTGCATCACCTCATGATACTGGATTCTGATCTCCTTGTCCCTGCAAGGATGCTACAGCTCCAATCTGGCTTGTGTTGATCACAACAACTTCCAGGTCTCCTGAATAACTTCTCTCCTACCCCAAAATCAAGAAAGCTTGTGGTTGAGTAGGGGGTTGAACTAACTGTGAAGCTAGTGCTCTGTAGGTTTAAATAACCATCATGGCAGGAATTAACTTGATATTTGTTACTGCTTATTCCTTTGGGCTTTTGTAGTGGCTAGCCAAGATATCAAGGCCAGATGTATCTTGGTGAAAGACAAACTAACAAGTTGTGAAGAATTAGGGAATGCGTGTTTACGGCAAATGTGAAGATTCAGGCACTCTTATCGGAGTACATGTGTTCAGTATGTGCTGAAGGATTTTGCAGTGATGTGGCTTGCTTCAGATACCTGTTATGTCCAGCTGGCACTGAGCACATTGTGCATCTGGGGTGGTTTCAGCCAAAAGGAATCTTTTCTGCTCACCAGAAGCAGGGATCCAAACCAAAAGTGAGGATGACCTCTGAATACATTCTAGTGCTCTCAGCCTAAGTGTCTCATTCTTCAACTTCTCTTGATGTTGCTCTGTTACTGGTGTTAGACCATGGGTGTGTGCTTTGGGCTGAGGTGGGAGATGTCCTATATGTCTGCCTTCTTACACTCCCAAACCACTGATCACCTAGTATCTGGATAAACAGTGGTGTGGCATTTGCTAATGTCTTAGAGTCACTTAATCCATTAACCTTCTCAGTCTTGGGGCGTGGTACTGCTTATCATTTTTGTGTTACAAAACAGAGCTATTGCTTAGGCTATGGAACATCTGCCAGTTAAAAACTACAAACTGTATTTCCATAACCCGTTATTGTCTCAAAGTGTGTATCTAAGGAAATATCTCAGCATACAGAAGTAGTGTTGACTCATTGTATAATTGATCTACAACAAACACTTCAGCTCAAAGGAGGGCAATCTAAGGACTGTGGCCCAAAATCTGCAAGTAATAGCTGAAATTTAATCATCACCAGCAAGGGAATGAATCTATGTCAGGAATTACTGCAGGAAAAAAATAATGTTTTGGACAGAACAAATAGTTCCTGAAGGATGGCTGCATGGCTTTCTGCTTATGATTGGGAAAGTTCAGGTTAAGTTTGCTGAGGGGGATATTTCTGCAAAATCTCTCTTGATGAAAGTCAGGTCCTTAATTTAAAAAGGCTGTCATACTGTCTGCAATCTATTTATCAAAGTAGGATGGAAGACTCTTCTCTTCAAATTTATAGCCTCGTCAGCTTGTAAATGTAGAAATAAACTGAAGTAGAAAGTGTTGTGTTATTTTAAAAACTGATTACTTTCTGGAAAAGACCTCTGTCTCTCTTTGCTTGTCTCATTATTGTGACAGTAGTTCTCTGATAGCAGGAGGCTGCCACTCCTTGTTAGATGGGCAAACACGTAGGTGCTTTTGTGGGGGCTGCTGTGTTGTCCTCTGGTTGGACTTTGTCCTTTGTCTTCTCACACTGACTTTTGTGGCTGCTGCAGCTGAGCACTGGGAAACTTTTGATTTCAAAGGTGAGAGTCTTGTACTCATGGCTTCAATTTTCAGCTGTCAGAGCAGCCCCATAATCTTCATCCACCCCAAAGATGTGAGATGGGATCCCTGTGCACTTTCAGTGTTGAAGTAACCCAAACTACTGACTTGAAGCGCTCTTTGTACTCAGTGAAGCACTGTTGGAGACTGATCTCTCTGGTTTACAGTGATTGTAAAGTGACGGGCTCAGATGTTCAAACTTAGGTGAAAGCCAAGTCACTCATTTTTCTTAAACCATCCTGGAAAGGTTTATGGCCAGGTGTAGAGGACCAGATGCTCAGAGGAGATAATCTCTCAGGTAAGGCACTTAAATAAGGTCAGTTTTTCACTTTTGTTCCTCTCAATATAAACTAGAAGGTGCTTAGCAGGAGTGCAAAGTGCAGCATTAAAATCTCAATGTCAAAAAGCAATGAGAAAAGGAGCTATATCTGATGTCTTAGGAAGTTGCAGCATTTTAGCATGAGTTTAAATGCTTCAGCAGAATGTTCAGAGTACAGAGGTCTTTTACTTCATTATATTGCAGTGATACCAGAATATTTGATCATTTATACATTGTATTGTTGATTTTGTTAATCCCTTATGGTCTGCAAGGCCCATATGGGGATGTAGTTCCAGAATATTTTGTGCCTCTTTCTCGGAGCACCTTCTGCTCATCTTGGTTGTATTGCATGCAGTGTATTCCTTCTCATCTGTGGTGCTTCCCTCTCTCCTCTGCTCCAAAGCAAATGCAGAGTTGGACCCACGGAGTGTGAGAACAGCCACTGTAACAGAGATGATAGGAGGAGAAAGTGCTTGGTTTAATGCATATGCTAGACAAACAGATGAACCACTTGCTGGAAAGCAACCTAAGTGGGATGAACTGTAGTTATAAATAAATCAAACTGGTGCTTGTATGGCAAATTTGGAAGCTTGTCATAGCACCTGTTTTTTATTATGCTGCTCCCTGTGAACGTTTGAGGCATGCCCGTTCCTTGTACAACCAAAACATTTGTGTGCTCTTTTCCTTTAAACAAGCAAGCCTGCTCTGCTCAGGAAACAAAACCTGCACCCGTGCATTGAAAACTTGAGGAACGTAAAGTGCAGCCAGCCTTTACCCTCTGGCAGCCATCTTTCAAAAGGAATTGCGTTCTTAAATACACAGGAGGTTGGAGGAACTCTTAACTCTAAGGGGGTGTGTCAGGCCTGTGAATCCCACTGAGTCTCAAGAGGCATAGACTGCATTTAGAGCAGCCCCCTCCTTTTGGACATGGAGATGTCTGCAGTAAACAGCTGCTGCGTTAGAAAAGTAGGGAACAGGGTTTGTGGCAGTTAAGAAGGGGATGTCCCCTGTCACGCTGCTGGGGTACAGCAGCTGAGAAAGGGGTGGGCTTGGAAGCTGGAGTGAACAGCATCCATAGTCAGCATGGGAAGGATTGGCAAAATCCAGTGTCCTGAATCAGGGGTTCTTCCATAAGACCTGTGGCTCCCCAGAAATGTTGCATTTAGGAGAAGCTGAAGCAGGAAAATGCTTTGGCTGGAAGATCAATCTGTTACAGCATTCTCCACCTGACCCCATAAGCACTTAGATATGCTGAATTTTCAGCATGCAAGGCCACAGTACAACAAAAATTGTTTTCCTACTTACAAAAAAAGCTGGAACTTTTGAAAAGGGTTAGGTGGTTGCTTGGATGCTGGATATAGCGTGAGGTCTTGGTTCTAGACTGTTCATTTAGAAAAAAGTTAACATTTGTCCCCACGGAAAGCAATGTTCTACTTTGTTTTAAATTTCTATACATTACACATAAATTATTTGCATTGGTGGATATCTAAACTGTATCTAATGCGTACATCTGGTTTGGGGTTTTGCCTATTAAGGTGATTTAGGTAATAATTTTAAATGATTTTTCACATTAATAACTTCTTTTCACAAGGCATTTCTGTTTGATTTTGTGTTATTTCCTTGAGGATTAATAGAAATTGATTTCAGGCAATAAACTTTGTGGTGGCAATCCAATAAATAAGGGAGACCGTGTAAAACAGTATTGCAATAGGAGACTTATTGTGAATTGCTTGAGCAACAGCTTTCCCCTTCAGGTGTCAAACTGTCAGCAAGCAAGACTAAGTTATGTGCATATCCATGCTGCTGTAGGATAAGGACAGACCGGTCCCTTCTCCCTACAAAACACAAAGGATCTTGTTACTTCATTAGGGAGGTATAGAGGCAAATATGAAATATGATAGCAAGACCTACTTAGCGACATCACAATCAACTCTCTACCTCGCAGGTATAGTAGAAAGTGCTTTGGCACAAATCTGTCTTCTGTCTTCTTGTCAGCTGCTTCTGAATTTGAGTTAGAGGAGTGAGTTTTGGGAAACTGAGATACTGCATTTTTTCCCCTTATCTTTTTTAGAGAAAGTGATGATGAGAGAGAACAAGGATACCCTAATAGGGTACAGACAAAAGACCTGCAGTACAAATAAATCA